>NC_135807.1:66519450-66819450 GCF_964213995.1 Mustelus asterias | reverse complement strand
CCATCATCTTGATTTTGATCCATCCAACTATCAACATCAAAGTGATACTTTTTACCTGAGAAAATATTCTTTAAGTGGATCTGCAACATACCAACAGAAAGGTACAGTAAGATGCTATACACAAACACAAGATCAAAGCATTCCAAGATTCCTGTTTAAAGTACGTGGGGGCTATGTTGGATAATGTGCAAAGTTGAGTGTAGCGATTGCAATGTGTGCTTAACCCACAGTCGTTTGAGGTGTTGCAGGCAGCATGCAAACTCCATGCTGTTTGCTAACTATACTGAGTGGCATACAGCCAGTGTGATTCAGCAAAAAGCCTAAGTTGTGTGAGGCCAGCACCAATAAAAACGAATGTGCCAGACTGCGCATCCTAAAGACTAAATGTATTCTGGTTGCAGAAGGGGCTAAAACTGTTTAAAGAATAGTTGAAGACCAAGAAGAACCTACATAAATCGAGCATCAGACAGCGTTCTCGGAGGCCTTGATACAGGAGGAGAGAGGTCCTCTTCCCTCAGGGGGCCTGGAGATCATCTAGACAGAAGAATGTCTACTGAGGAGAGAGTGGGAGCAGGTGACCGTGATGGAAAATGCCAGCAAGACCTGGATGCAGTGATGAAAGAAATTTACTAACATCACACCAGTTTTCAAGGTCAGTGAATGCACCTTCATTTGCTTTACCCTACCTGCTGCAGCACTGAATACCACTGTTCTATTCAGCACCATTTCTTCATTCATTAGTTTCGATCAGCCATGACTCATTCCTCATATTTATAGAATTATCTCACCCTTGCACAAGCAGCATACACACATCTCACAGTTTGCAACCTCACCTGGCCAGGTGTTAGACTCCAGCAGTATTCTCCACTTTTCTGGCAATTATCGGGAGTCTTGGCGCCATCAGGAATATTGCCCCATTAAAAGAAAGGAGCCCACGTCACAGAGCTGCCAGCTAATCAGAGGATAGGCAGCTCACCAGTGTCAGGGGTGCAGTTGCCATTGCTGGGGCTGCAGGCAACTGTGAAGACTGCATGGAAGGATGCTACCATCCTGACTGGTAAGTGGGTTTGGGGGTTGCTGGGGCCAGACAAATAGGGATGGCCTTTGCCATCAGGGGTCCCTCCATGGGCTGCAGAGTGACTAATTAGAAGGGGCCCCCTTCTAAACCTTTGGGAAACTGCTGACATTTATCAGGTAGCCTCCCCACTTGGCCCAGAGACTACCTGCAGCTGGTAAAATCCCAATGACAGCACGAAGACGCCTTTATTTGGCCACGTTAATAGCTCAATTGGCCTCTGAGTAGAAGAGCTATCCTCCACCTTCCCCGTCATTGGTAAAACACTGTGGTGGCATGGCGGTGACAGGCACCCCACCCACCCTCACCATTTTACACCCACCCACTGCCCAGCCTCTCACGAAAGGACTTGTAAGATCCAGCCAAGTGAGTTGCTGGGCACATGTGGACAGCAATTTATTCGCTAATGTCCTTCAGGAATCTGCAATCCTTCCCTGGCCTGACTGACAGCTGACTCCAGATGCACAGCAGGGTTACTGACTTTTAACTGCCCTCCGAACTGGCCGAACAAGCTACTCAGTTTGAAGGCAGCTTTCTCAAGGACAATTAGAAATGACAACAAATGCTGGCCATGCCACTGATGCTCACGTCCCAGAAAATAATTTTAAAAACGTCAGGGCAAAAAGAAAAAAAAATGCAAAGACACCAGCTCTCTGTGGGGTTAAGTCACACATGAGTTCTGCTGCAATGCACTCAGATGAGCACTTGATTGGGGCTTTGTGCAGGAAAAAAATTGATGGATATACACACAGAAATGCTTGGTGTATTGGCAGGCCTGTTAGAATGCTTGCCAGCGCTGTCCGGATCCAACTTGGCACAGGAGTTTACAAGATTGAAAATTTGCTCATGTCGAGGGGGTGCAATCTGAAGCTGTGCATTCAAGGCCCAAACTGCTCGAGGACATCCTGCAAGAACGCTTATAGACTCCTTGCATTGAAAAGCTGTAAGTAGTCTCACAACACCAGGTTAAAGTCCAACAGGTTTATTTGGTAGCACGAGCTTTCGGAGCGTTGCCCTTTCATCAGGTGACCTGTGTGGGACTGCTAGATAATGTGTATTCACAGTTGTATTCATGGGAACCAGAGTAAAACAAAGTGCTCATTGATAACCTATCCAGAATATGAGTATGTCGGCTCCTTCCTCCCTTCCTTCTCCCCCACCTGACTGAGAACAGCAGACAGAAGTAGGATGAAGGCATTTGCCAAGATGATATGCTGAGCATGTTCACACACCAACTACATACTGACTGAGTGGTGCCCTTTGATGTAACGGTATCCCTCAGCATTGAGACAAAGCACCTGCAAAAATACGTGTGTGCTGTTAATGGCATCCTGCATCATGGGGACGTCCAAGATCCTGTCAAAGCCACATGCACTCTGAGCTTGCATTTCTTTGTTCAGAGAGCACACAATGAACTCCCCTCTCCAGGCATTCTGACTTCTCTCTGATACTATAGGGACTGTGAACTGGTAAATGTTAGCCAAGTCACCTGTTCCAGCCTGTAAAAATCCTGACACATCAAACTTGAGGGCCCAGACCACTTTCAGCACCACTGGCAATGCCACCCTGACATGGCACTGAGGCTGCAGATCTGGTTCCAACAGTTGGTTCTGTGAGCACCTTCTGCATGAAACATAGACAACAAACACACTGCTCTTTGCTTAGGGAGAGGAAGGAGGAGTCCTCCCAGAAAACACATAGGCCTTTTGCTCAGGGACTTTCTTCCCTTTCATCTCCTCACCCCTCTATGAGCAGCTTTCTTCTTCTTTGCCGCCTTTGCACCATCTCCCTCTCATGCTGCAGCTCAAGCGTGTTGGATTTATTTCCTGATCAAATTGTTGCTTTTGATAAATGCGATGTGCAGTTTATTTTTCTGCTATCCAAAGACTAGAAGGCAGTCATATCAATTCATTAAGTTATTTGAGTACCAAGGCATTCCACTCCACTTGTAAGCAACATTAACTAATCAGATACTCTTCTTATAGGATGGAATTTAACGCCCTGCAACTAAGGCACGTTTAAAGGTTGGGGCTTGAAGACAGTCCCTTGCTGTCAACTGCACAACCTCCTTCCTTGCAGCCCCCACCTGGTGTTCCCCATTCTGCCACCAGTTAACATTGACCTGGGGTCTCCCTGCAGTCCACTCTCTCTGGTGACTGCATGGCTGGTAGATGACACTGGAGCTGCTTGCAATGCACCTCTGCTGATTTCTGATTTAGGGAGAGCTTTTGCCCCCAGTTTTTTTGATCTCGGGAAAGTACATTGCTGAGCACTTAATTTGGCCAGCCTTCCCAAAAGGAGGCAAGAGGCTCTTGCAGGCTCTCCGGCCAGCGGTTGAGACCCGTGTTGCTTGAATTAAAAACTGGCCGTAAAATCACACATCATCTTGTGGTATGCAAGGGCTCACACACAGGAATGATCTTTGATGTAGAGCACATGAGAAATGATTGCGTAAAGCTGGTGAGCATCTCAGTTCTGGTCTTCTTTTTCAAACATCCAAATGAGCCTGGGGTTGAAAGAATAAATCTGCAGAATTCTCCAATTTATATTCATGTTCACAAGGGCAAGCAGAGGAAAATATGTCTCATATATTATAACTAACATTGACACAGTGTAAAGGTTAATTGATTCAATATGATTTCAATATTATTTCTTAAATTATTTAGTTAACACACATAGTTCCTTTCAAATTAATTACTCTTTGCTCAACTACAGGGTTCTGTAAAATGAAGAAATAAGCTTGTTCATTGAGTCCTTACCGATTGACAATGCCATCCTGGGAATTCTCCCGCGTTGTTGTGTCCAATACGAATTTTGTATAATTTGCCAATATTCTTTGTGTTTACCTAATGTGTAAATAAATAAATTCTTCTCAAGTTTCCTTGTTTACATTGTTACAGAACGCATTGCAATTTCAAGTTGAACCTGAGAAAATAAATGTGCAAAATTGCCCAGCTATGTCCTGTCCACGAAATACAGGACAAATTAAATCCATTCAATTATCATCCCATCAGTCCAATCACAATCATAAGTCATGTGATGGAGCTGTGCTAGCAACCTGTGCTAGAACAATAACTTGCTTTGTTGGGGTTCTACCAGGAACATTTGATTCCAGACCTCACAACAGCCTTGGTCCAAACATGGACAGAAGTGTTAATTTCCAGTGATGAGGTGTCAGTGACTACCCTTGACATCAAAGGCAGCATTTGAGCAAGTGTGCCATCTAGAAGTCTTACCAAAACTGACGTTAAGGGGTGGGATTTTCTTGCTCCCTGGAAATGGTAGGGGTGGCATGACATTGGCCACCAATGGGATCTTCCAATCCTGCTGATGTCTACGTTATTTTTCGTGGTTTGCCCATCCCACTATTGGGGAACCTGCCGCATGGGGTTGCCTTTGGCGAGACTGGGAAATCCTGCCTGCGGGGAGGGCTGGAAAATCCTGCCCAATGGGAATCAGGAAAACTCTACACTGGCAGGAATCAGACCTAGCACAAAGGAAGATGGTTGGAGTTATTGGAAGCCAATCACTCCAGTCATAAGACAGCAGCAATAGGTTCCTTAGGGCAATGGCCTCAGCCCAAATATCTTCAGCTGTTTCATCAGTGACACACCCTCCAGTGTAACTTCAGAAATTGAAATGTTTGTTGGCGATTTTACAGTGTTCAGTTCCATTCATAACCCTTTAGAAAATAAAGCAGTCCATGACCACGTGTAGCAAGACCTGGACAACAAGCAAGTTTTAAATAATGTTCACATCACACGAGTACCAAGCAATACCCATTTCCAATGAGAGGAAGTTCAATCACCTTCCATTGATATTCAATATCATTATCATCCTTGAAAGCCCATCCTGGGGGTTACCACCGAGTAGAAATAGAGCAGCAACATAAATACAGTGGCTACAAGAGCAGGTCAGCGGTGGGGAGTTCAAAAGCAAATGATTCACCCCCAATTACCTCTTTCACTATAAGCAAAATTTAGTGAAACCTGTTGCAATGGACGTAATGGTGAGAATTACTTGGGAGGTTGCATGCGCACTGTATGACATGAAAGCTATCCCGCATTTTGTGAGCAGTGGGAAGGGGCTGATGCGGGAAACCTGCCCACTGGCACAGGTAGGCAACTGGGCTCATGAAAGAATTACTTAAAAGTAATTATCCCTGAGTCCAGGATTTAATTGGTTGCTCAGGGATTACACTCTTTTCCTTTTTCTATACTTGTGGAAGCTTTTACAGTTTGTTTTTATATTTTTTGCTTGTTTTCTCTCATGTTCCAATTTCGCCCTCTTCATTTTTTTTTACTCATCCTTTATTTATTATTGCCACAAGTAGCTTACATTAACACTGCAATGAAGTTACTGTGAAAATTCCCTAGTCGCCACACTCCGGCACTTGTTTGGGTACACTGAGGGAGAATTTAGCATGGCCAATATACCTAACCAGCACGTCTTTCAGACTGTGGGAGGAAACCGGAGCACACAGACAAAATCTACACAGACACTGGGAGTACGTGCAGACTCTGTACAAAGAGTGACCCAAGCCAGGAATCGAACATGGGTCCCTGGCGCTACGAGGCAGCAGTACTAACCATTGTGCCACTGCGCTACCCGAATCCTTTACTGGTTTTGGAAACTTCCCAAACTTTTAATCCTACCACTAATCCTTCAAGTATTTTATGCATTTTCTTTTGGTTTGATACCATCATTAATTACATTAGTTAGCCACAGATGGAGCATCCTTCTTGTAGATTATTTATTTCTCAATAGACCTTTGTTGAGGGTTGTGAAATATTTCCTTAAATATGTACCACTGCTTCTCTACCATTTTCCCTTTAACCTATTTTCTCATTCCACTTTAACCAACTTCATATCATTGTAATTGCCTTCATTTAGCTTTGAGATACTAGCTTCAAACCCAAATTTCTCACCTCAAACTGAATGTGAAATTCTATTGCGTTATGATCATTCTTACCAGGAGAATCCTTTACTATGAGATCATTAATTAATCCTGCCTCATTACACATTGTAAGAAGTCTCACAACACTAGGTTAAAGTCCAACAGGTTTATTTGGCAGCACTAGCTTTTGGAGTTTCAGGCTCCTTCATCAGGTGAGTGAGGACTTGTGTTCACAAACAGGTCATATACAGACACAAACTCAATTTACAAGATAATGGTTGGAATGCGAGTCTTTACAGGTAATCAAGCCTTAAAGATACAGACAATGTGAGTGGAGAGAGGGCCAAGCACAGGTTAAAGAAATGTGTATTGTCTCCAGCCAGGACAGTTAGTGAGATTTTGCACGCCCAGGCAATTCGTGGGAGTTACAGATAGTGTGACATGAACCCAAGATCCCGGTTGAGGCCGTCGTCATGACATGTTGTCATGACATGTCATCGATGAAGATGAACATCTTGCCAAGGCCATCCTTACACCCCCACTTCTTGCCTTCAAACAACCGCACAACCTCAAACAGACCATTGTCCACAGCAAACTATCCGGCCTTTAGGAGAACAGTGACCACGACACCACACAACCCTACCACAGCAGTCTCTGCAAGACATGCCGGATCACCGACACAGATGCCATCATCTCACATGAGAACACCATCCACCAGGTACACGGTACATATCCTTGTGACTCGGCCAACGGTGTCTACCTGATACGCTGCAGGAAAGGATGTCCCGAGGCATGGTACATTGGTTTGAGTTTGTGTCTGTATATGACCTGTTTGAGAACACAAGTCCTCACCTGATGAAGGAGCCTAAGACTCCGAAAGCTAGTGCTGCCAAATAAACCTGTTGGACTTTAACCTGGTGTTGTGAGACTTTTTACTGTGCTTACCCCAGTCCAACGCCGACATCTCCACATCATTGCACATTAGCAAGTCTAAAATAGCTTGTTCCCTGTTTAGTTCCAGAATGTATTATTCTAAGAAACTGTCCAGAATGCACTCTATGAACTCCGCCAGGCTACTTTTACTAATTTGATTTGCCCAATCCATATTTAGATTAAAATCTCCTATGATTATTGCAGTGCCTTTCTTAAGAGCCTCCATTATTTCTTGATTTATATTCTGTCCTATAGAGTAGCTAACTGTCATGGGGCCAAAGCCAATAGTGCACCTCCAATAACCCCGCTCCATCCCTGAGGTCACCACGCCCCAATCTCCGATCCCCTTCACAGACCTCTGATCCTCCCCCGTCCCCCAAATTTCTGATACCTAACTCCAGGCCTGCAATCTCATGCCAGGTCTGTGATCCTCTTCACTGTCCTCTAACATCCACCACAAGCTATCCCTCACCAAAAGTCTCTTACATCTCTGCACTCTAGGACCCCTGTATTGCCAGACATGAGCCAACACCTCACCCCTTACAAAATTGCATTGCCCCACCCATATTCATTCACCCCCCCCCCCCCCCCCCCCCCCCTCCACCCCAAGGCCCCCCAGGATTTTAGGGACTAAAATCCTCACCCCTTTGTATAATAAAAATCAGTGGAGGTAGCAATCAGGAGCATTGCCTTGGCATCGTGAAACAGGTTACTGGCAGAGGAGAATGGGTGCACAGAGACTCAACAGCAATAGGGGTTCCATAACACCGAGGTAAAGAGGCAAAAACTCCTCAGTGGTGTGTTGCCTCCTCGGAGTGAAAAGAAATAAACAGTGTCATAATGTTTGGTCTGATGATGAAGAAGGACAAAGAACAATCTAGCGTAACCGGTGGAAAGCCAATTTCAATGGGGTGAGAACGGATCTGGGTGCAATATCAAAACTTGGAAGTTACATAAAAATGAGTAATGATAGCTCTTTTATCATGCAATGCATTTTAAGAGGCTTTTCAAGAAAATAAACACGTAAGGAGAGAATGCAAATAAACATCAGTTGGAAATTACTGCTAAGTTGTAAGATGAGACCTTTGAGAGGAAATTTTAAAAAGAATGGAAAGACTTAGGGGTACAGGAAGGGTGCTAGAAAAGCATTGGAAATGTGATTCCATGTTAGAAACACACAGAACTAAAGTGAAAAAAGGCAGTATTAAGCCTGTTCAATGATTGGTTAGGCTACAAGAAAATACTGAAGTAAATCTAGGCTGAAAGGAGATGCAGTGAAGGGTCTCATAACTTCAGGCATCTGTCCACCAGCAAAGTGTGGTGAAATAGAAATTGCATTCATCAATGTAGAAGACTTTGTGGAGTTTAATCCATTAATTTAAACAGGATAGACAGCCCTTGCTTATCGAGGCACATCAAAGGTGCCTGCCCTGTTCCACTAAGGGATGTTGACTTGGCCTCGTTGGCTTTTTCCTCAGAGATTAAAAGTAAGTTAATTTTATCTTCTGCTCCTATTGAAATAAAATTCTTTATAATTAAAGATAATTAATCCTCTCTAGAACTGATCACCTTATTCTTGCAATTATTTTTAAGCCTTTACTTAGAAAATCAAATTAACTCACATTAGCTCTCCGGTTGCAGTGGTTTCATTGGGCTTTGCAAAGACACAAGAGACAGAATTTCTGGCTGCTTCCCTAAACAGAAGCCAATCTTTGAATTCTGTCCCGGGTGGGCACTGAGGTCAGCAGAGCGAATTGTCACCTACCCGATGTCATTATTAGGAGTTCCAAACGATTTTCAGTTTGGGCCTTTTCTGGATGCCACATGTTTGGCCTTGAACACTCCACTGCAGCTCACAGTGGGTAATACCAGGAAATCAGTTAGCTCATATACTGAGCCAACTAGCAGCCCTGACCTAAGGATGAAAGCAATCCATAGACAGCAGGACTGCTTGTACAGGCTGACATTGTGTTAAAGTGTTTAGTGCACTCAGGGAGAGTATTCCTGTTCTTCCTCATCTAACAAAAGTAAAAATCAAGGCCAGAATTATTTTCTGGCTGTTCGCGCCCCATTGCTGCTGCCAGAGAGGATGGGGGATTTGGCGCTCAGAGAATCCTGGAGCATTCTGGCCCAAATCTTTATTCAGCCATTTTATCAGTCATCTCCAACCATCTCTTTGACGGCTGGTTAATTGATGAAAAACCATCAACCTGAAATGATAGCTCACTTTCTCTCTCCACAGATGCTGGCTAACATGCTGAATATTTCCAGAGTTTTCTGTTTTTTGTTTTAGATTTCCTGCATCCTCAGTGTTTTGTTTATGTGTGCTTCGCAGTATCTGATACAATTGGGAAAGCGTATGTGGCACATATTCTGCTCATATGTACCTGAAAATTTGGGCAGGGATCCTACAAGTGGCATAATTCTCTAATTTGCATATTGAAGCAGCATCCTGCCAAAAAATGAGCAACATTTGCTCATCCATTTACTGGCCCACCTGAAAATTGTATCAACCGAGTCTTGGGCTTCACTTTTAAGAAACGCTGAAGTGTTCTGACCAAACTGCCAGCTACCATTGTTTTGGTGAGAAATGAGCAGCTAGCAGTTGAAAATTGTTCCCTAGAGCCAAACAAGCTAGGCATTAATCTTTTGGCAGATGCAGAATGTTCATCGAAGAATAACCATGTTTTCATTCATGAACAAAATATCGAAGGAGATGTGATTTAGTCACCAGCAAATGAGTGGACAGCTGCACACCACTTATATTGGTCATGAATCAGACCAATCTAATTTCCCACTGGCCTGGCATATAAGTGGAGGGGGAATAATGTGATTCTGATGAGTTGCATTTTTAATGAGTATTCATGGCAAGCAGAAAGGGTTTCTGTCATGGGTCAGTGGGAACTCCGACTTGCACTCTGCCTGCCACAAAAGTGGTGAGGGGAAAATTCCGATTTGTTTTCCCACTGACGAGATTCTGAAATTTGGGCTGGGATTTTGTGGCCCACCCAGAATGTGGATTAAGTGTTGCAAAAAGTTCAACGATTTGCATTTGGCAAGGGTGGGTATAGAGATGTCGTGGAACTGTGTGGAGATGTGTATTTGGGTGGCCGATCCTCATCACTCTCAGAGGTGTAAGAATGTGGGTGCTAACTTGCACTGAAGTCTGTACCGTCAAGACTGGGAGGTCCAACCACTTGGCTGACGTGCATTGAATGGTCACCACACTACCAGAATGATTTGGATGCTTTGGAGAGGGTACAGAAGAGGTTTACCAGGATGTTGCCTGGTCTGGAGGGTATTAACTATGAGGAGAGGTTGGATAAACTTGATTTGTTCTCACTGGTACGACGGAGGTTGAGCGGTGACCTGATAGCGGTTCACAAGATTATGAGTGGCATGGACACAGTGGAAAATCAGATGCTTTTTCCTAGGATAGAAAAGTCAAGTACTAGGGGACATAGGTTTAAGGTGTGTGGGGAAAAGTTTAGAGGAGATGTGCGAGGCAAGTTTTTATACAGAGGGTGGTGAATGTCTGAAACGTGCTGCCCAGGGAGGTGGTGGGAGCAAGTATGATGGCAGCATTTTAGGGGCATCTGGATGAATACATGAATAGATGGGAGTGGAAGGATACGAACTCCGTAAATGCATGCGGTTTTAGTTTAGGCAGGCATCATGATCGGCGCAGGCTTGGAGGGCCAAAGGGCTTGTTCCAGTGCTGTATTGTTCTTTGTGCACCACTCTGTCATGTCCCACAACCTAGTTCTCAGGGGGCTGGTCCAGGCTCGAATGGTGCTGCAGGGGAAGGGAGCCCTAATGATGAAATCTGTTCTTCACTTTCAGAAAAAGAGAAGGGATAATGTGGCAGAGTGCCGAAGAACTGGCGATAGGGAACCCAATCTCCTGGAACTCAGCTGCTACGAGATGAATGCCTTACAACTAGAATGCCCAAGAGAGCTTGTTCTACTTCACGTGGTGTCTCATGTGGACCCATCCACCTTGCACTTCCTGCAAGCCCTACACCCCCTGTGCCTGCACCTCTCCTTCCTCAGGTTGCTCCCTGGGACACTGCCTTCAGTCACCTGGCCTCTTGTCACTCCCTGCCCTCTCTTCTGTCCCTTCAGGGGAGATCCCACCAGCTGAGTATACAATCCTCATGATCAGAAATGCACAAGTCAGGTAAGGGTGCACACTGCTGAAATCCTCAGACAAAGGTGGCAAGAAAAGGTATTCCTAAAGAAAGCTATCCACTGGTGAAATGCACCAGAAATCACAGAGGAACCTCTCAAGTCACATAAACATCACAACAAAAAGCTCTAACTAAAACCTTTACTCCGGGGGCTTTTATCCAACTTTGGATGAGAACTTGAGGAAAACTTGTCCGCCTGCCAGTGTTGCCTACATAATGACCGCAAAATTGTTTGGGCAACATAAAGTTTAGTAAATTCATGGCATGAATTAGTCCTTTAAGTGTCGGTGGGCTCACTTCTGGCTCTCATGAGCACCCGCTGACCATTATATCGTTCATGTGCATGATAACATTGGGACACGTTTCCTTGCGTCATTTTGCGCAAATTCAGGTCAGGCGTACGCTTGTATTCCTTACATAAAACGCTGGCCAAGGTTTTGGGAAAGAGATACAGGAATGTGAGGAAGAACATTTTTTATGCAGCAAATGGTAACCATCTTGAACTCACAGCCCACAAAGGTGATCATTGATTTTGAAAGGAAATTCTCCGGGCAGTTGAAGGATATAAACTTGCAGGGGTGGGGAATGGGAATTGACTGGATTCTCCCACAGACAGCCAACATGGGATCTGATGAGCTAAATACCACTCTCTGGACCATGAATAATTCTGTGAATCTATCAAGATATTTTTATTTTGGGAATCATTTAGAACAAACTTCCTTTCAAGATATTAAAAGGAAAGTGCACTGTTCAGGTTCCAAGAAAAGGTCAATTCATTCCAAAAATTGATTAGTAGCTGTTAATTCTACAGATGATTAGCTCATAGAAACAGAGAACTTCTAAAATGTCACAAATATCCAATTTTATATCAGAAACTAAGAAACAGTTCTTTCATAGCTGGTAAAAGGTCAGTAAAATAATTGTGATTTTGTGCATGTTGGATTAAAAAAATGAACAGTTAAGAATACATTTTCAAATATGTGCCGCTATCAGGTAGCAGTAAATCACAAGGATGCTTTCTACAATTTTTGCAGGAGAGGGTCCAGAGGAGGTTCATGAGAATGATCCCAGGAATGAAAGGCTTGACGTCTGAGGAGCGTTGAGGACTCTGGGTCTATACTCGATGGGGTTTAAAAGGATGAGGGGGATCTCTTTGAAACTTACAGAATACTGAAAGGCCTGGATAGAGTGGATCTGGGGAAGATGTTTCCATTTGTAGGAAAGACTAGGATCCAATGGCATAGCCTCAGAATAAAGGGTGACACTTTAGACCGAGATGAGGAGGAATTTCTTCAGCCAGAGGGTGGTGAATCTATGGAATTCATTGCCACAGAAGGCTGTAGAAGACAGGTCATTAAGTGCATTTAAGACAGAAATAGATAGGTTCTTGATTGGTAAGGGGATCAAAGGTTATGGGGAAAAGGCAGGAGGATGGGGTTGAGAAACTTATCAGCCATGATTGAATGACGGAGCAAACTCGATGGGCCAAAAGGCCTAATTCTGCTCCTATATCTTAAGGTCTAATTTTTCTGCCCATTCATTTTACTGTGATTAGTAAAGGGCAGTAAAGATCACACAAAGGGTTGTGAATCTGTGGAATTCCCTGCCCAGTGAAGCAGTTGAGGCTACCTCATTGAATGTTTTTAAGGCAAGGATAGATAAATTTTTGAACTGTAAAGGAATTAAGGGTTATGATGAGTGGGCGGGTAAGTGGAGCTAAGTCCATGAAAAAGTCAGCCATGATCTTATTGAATGGCAGAGCAGGCTCGAGGGGCCAGAATGCCTACCTCTGCTCCTAGTTCTTATGTTCTTATGTAATTTTATTATGAGTTCCCAACTATTATGACTCCACCCAAGGATGATGCATTAGCAAAATGTACCTGTTGGTATCAGATAAAATATATAGAACCATAGAACCATACAACATTACAGCACAGAAACAGGCCTTTTGGCCCTTCTTGCCTGTGCCGAACCATTTTTGTGCCTAGTCCCACTGACCTGCACCTGGACCATATCCCTCCACACCCCTCTCATCCATGTACCTGTCCAAGTTTTTCTTAAATGTTAAAAGTGAGCTCACATTCACCACCTCATCTGGCAGCTCATTCCAAACTCCCAGCACTCTCTGTGTGAAGAAGCCCCCCTAATATTCCATTTAAACTTTTCCCCCCTCACCCTTAACCCATGTCCTCTAGTTATTTTCTCCCCTAGCCTCAGTGGAAAAAGCCTGCTTGCATTCACTCTATCTATACCCATCATAATTTTATACACCTCTATCAAATCTCCCCTCAAACTTCTACGCTCCAGGGAATAAAGTCCTAACCTATTCAACCTTTCTCTGTAACTCAGTTTCTCAAGTCCCGGCAACATCCTTGTAAACCTTCTCTGCCCTCTTTCAACCTTATTAATATCCTTCCTGTAATTAGGTGACCAAAACTGCACACAGTACTCGGCCTCACTAATGTCTTATACAACCTCACCATAACATTCCAACTCCTATACTCAATACTTTGATTTATAAAGGCCAATGTACCAAAAGCATTCTTTACGACCCTATCTACCTGTGATGCCACTTTTAGGGAATTATGTATCTGTATTCCCAGATCCCTCTGTTCTACTGCACTCTTCAGTGTCCTACTATTTACCTTGTATGTTCTACCTTGGTTTGTCCTTCCAAAGTGCAATACCTCACACTTGTCTGCATTAAACTCCATCTGCCATTTTTCAGCCCATTTTTCTAGCTGGTCCAAATCCCTCTGCAAGCTTTGAAAATCTTCCTCACTGTCCACTACACCTCCAATCTTTGTATCATCAGCAAACTTGCTGATCCAATTTACCACATTATCATCCAGATCATTGATATAGCTGACCAACAACAATGGACCCAACACCGATCCCTGCGGCACACCACTAGTCACAGGCCTCCACTCAGAGCAACAATCCTCCACTACCACCCTCTGGCTTCTTCCATTGAGCCAATGTCTAATCCAATTTACTACCTCTCCATGTATATCTAACGACTGAACCTTCCTGACTAACCTCCCATGCGGGACCTTGTCAAAGGCCTTACTGAAGACCATGTAGACAACATCCAATGCCTTCCCTTCATCCACTTTCCTGGTAACCTCCTTGAAAAACTCTAATAGATTGGTTAAACATGACCTACCACGCACAAAGCCATGTTGACTCTCCCTAATAAGTCCCTGTCTATCCAAATATTTGTAGATCCTATCTCTTAATACTCCTTCCAATAATTTACCTACTACTGACGTCAAACTTACCGACCTATAATTTCCCACATTACTTTTTGAGCCTTTTTTAAACAACATGAGCTATTCTCCAATCATCCGGCACCTCACCCGTGGATACCGACATTTTAAATATATCTGCCAGGGCCCCTGCAATTTCAACACTAGTCTCCTTCAAGGTCCGAGGGAATACCCTGTCCGGTCCTGGGGATTTATCTACTCTGATTTGCCTCAAGACAGCAAGCACCTCCTCCCCTTTAATCTGTATAGGTTCCATGACCTCCCTACTTGTTTGCCTTATTTCTATAGACTCCATGCCCGTTTCCTTAGTAAATACGGATGCAAAAAACCCAGTTAATATCTCCCCCATTTCTTTTGGTTCCATACATAGCCGACCACTCTGATCTTCAAGAGGACCAATTTTATCCCTTACTATCCTTTTGCTCTTAATATACCTGTAGAAGCTCTTAAGATTATCTTTCACCTTGTCTGCCAAAGCAACCTCATGTCTTCTTTTAGCCCTCCTGATTTCTTTCTTAAGTAGTTTCTTGCACTTTTTATACTCTTCAAGCATCTTATTTGCTCCCTGTTGCCTATACATGTCATACATCTCTCTCTTCTTCTTTATCAGAGTTCCAATATCCCTTGAGAACCAAGGTTCCTTATTCTTATTCACTTTGCCTTTAATCCTGACAGGAACATACAAACTCTGCACTCTCAAAATTTCTCCTTTGAAGGCCTCCCACTTACCATTCACATCCTATATGTAGATGAAAGAAACTGAATTGAGCATTTTTATAAATATATGAAGAAATGAATGAAATATATTAAAATTAACTTCCTACCAACCGTACAATGAGTTTGTGGTATTAGGGATACGTTCCTTTGAAAATGAATTGAAAAAAAATACTGATCCACTTTGAACATCACGATGGGATGAATATAGCAATTCTACTGTGTGTGTGCATATGTGCACGTGTGTGTGTGTGTGTGTGTGTGTGTGTGTGTGTGTGTGTGTGTGTGTGTGTGTGTGTGTGCGTGTAGCCCCTGGCAACAGACTTGTGACCTGCTCCAGGAATAATTAGCTACAGAAACAGACAGAATTTTGACCTATGCTCTGTCAGGTGCAAAAGGTTGAGAGAGAGAGAAAGAGAGAGACATAATATTAGATCACAGTTAGTCAATACATACGGTGAAAATGTCCTCCTGCCCACTCTGAAACATTTCTTCTGAACTTCCTTGAAGTATAATAGCTTGCGAGTTTCCCTCATCACCGTAGAATGTGATGTAAACCTGAGCGGTTGTACCTGCAGATGGTAGGTCACTAGTGTAAATAGTTACCTTCCATTTACCTATGGTGAAAATAGGAATATAATTAATTTTCATAGGCATGTAAAATGTAATGCTAAAGGTAAAATATTTTACTTTGCAAAATTAATCTGATATTACGATGAGACTAATATCTCTGACTAAACTATGGTTACTTGTAGCTTGGATGCCAATTATTTATAGCTATCAATTATAGATATCAATGATAAATCATTTTTATGTTGAGATACCAAGATGATGCCTATGTCCCTCCCACCAGAATACACAAGACAGAACAAAGTAGGACAGGAGAGCAAGTAATTCAGTAAGAGTGATTGGGTACCATCAATCTTGATCTTCAAAAGCCTCTCGGAGGTAGGTGAGACTGAAGATGGTTAAAAATATAATTCACAGTTTGAGGTCCTCCATAGGAATGAATTAGATGAGAGGATTGAGTGACCATCTTCATTTCCACGCTGCAACGATGTTGGGCTGAGCATCCTTATGGCTAGTGATGTGCCTCAAGCTTATGAAGAGCAAGAGAAGGAAAAGAACCATAGAAACAGAGAATGGTCACTGCACAGGTGAAGATTTGTGTGTCTGTGTGCGTGTGTGTGTGGAGGGGGGGGCGGGGGGGGGGGGGGGGGGTGATACAGGCATTCAGCCTGTCATTTCTATAATCAGCTCTCTGCACGAGCAAATCACTGGTCCCCACCGCCCCAGCCCTTTTCTCACTACATTGCTCATTATTTCTCGTTAGATATTTATCCAATACCCTTTTGAAAGGAACATTGAATTTGTTTGCACCAAACTCTCAGGCAGTGGAATACAGATCCTGTTCACTCTGTGTACATTAACTTTTACTCATGTCACCTTTGGCATTTCCACCGTTCTGATTCATGTCCCTATGTTAATCTTCACTTCTTTTCTTCTGCCAATGGGAATGGTTTCTCCCTATCTACTCTGGCCAGACCCCTCATGATTTTGAACAATGTCTGACAAATCTCCTCTCAAACCTCTCCATGAGGACAGTTCCAGCTCCTCCAATCTATCCCTGGAACTGAAGCACCTCATCTTTGGAACCATTTTTCTTAATTTTTTCTGCAATAGTCAGCCGACCTTCATATCTATCCTGAAGTGTGATGCCCAGAATCGAGCAAAATACTCCAGTTGAGGCTAAACAGAGTTTAATAGAGGTCTACCATAGCTGCCTTGCTTTTGTACTCTATGCCTTTATTTATAAAGCCCAGGATCTTGCATAGCTTATTAACTGCTTTCTCAATCTGCCCTCCAGCGAGTTGTGTACAAATACCCTCAGGTCCCTCTGTATCTGCTCTTTCAAATTGTATCTTATAGTTTACATTACTTCACCTTGTTCTTCCTACCAAAATGTATCACTTCACACTTATCTGCATTAAATTTCATCTGCCACAAGTCCACCCATTCCATTAGCCTGTTGATGTCATCTTAAAGGGGTGAATTTTAGGTTGCTCAGCAGTGAGCGGGAGTCTGACTTGGAACTGCATGGAATGCCGACTTCTGCCCCTGCCTTAGAAAGACACCCGATGATATGTCTTGTTGCCAGTACTACCAGGTTGGTACTGCCAAGGTGCCAGGGGTCAGTGCTAGGGCACTACTCAGCGATTTCCCCAATCACGCCAGGATTTCAATGGCCTCTGAGTTCCTCAGCATGGCCATCATGACTGGTCTCTGGGGAGACCAGTAGTGATTCATGCCAGGTTCCTGCTGTGCCCGATGGTCGGACAAACCCAGAGGCAGGGAGAATCTGGCTCCAAACTAACCCTGCATATTCAAATGAGAATTTAAATATGCTCATTTGATTCATGTCCTTGCTGGGTATGAACCAGATTACGTTGATGTACAAAGAGTCCTGGGTGTCCTTGAATGCTCGTCATTGAAAGCAAGCATGTAGGTGCAGCAAGCACTTAGGAAGGGAAATGGTATTTCGGCCTTCATTGCAGGAGGATTTGAGTACCGGAACAAGGATGTCCTACTGCAGCTGTACAAGGTCTTGGTGAGATCACACCTGGAGCATTGTGTGCAGTTATAGTCTCCATATGTGAAAAAGATATACTTTCCACAGAGAGAGTGCAGCAGAAGTATTCACTGGAGTTTAGAAGAAAGAGTAGGGATCACATTAAAATGTATAAATTCCAACAGGACTGGAAAGATTTGATGCAGGGACGATGTTTCCCCTGACTGGAGGGTCTGGAACAAGGGATCACACTTTCAGAATACAGGGTAGGCTATTTAGGACTGAAATGAGGAGAAATGTCTTCATTCAGAGAGTGGTGAACCTTTGGTAATCTCGATCTCATAAGGCTGTGGAGGCTAAATCACTAAACGTATTCAAGAAAGAAATATATAGATTTCTAGACACTAAAGGCATCAAGGGGTGCAGGGAGAGTGCGGAAGTATGGCGTCAAGATAGAGGATCAGCCATGATCACACTGAATGGCGAAGCAGGCTCATTGGTCGACTCCTGCTCCTGTTTTTCATGTTTTTATGTTTCTTTATGCTCTTAACCTACATCACACTTGAAGATGACTTCAAAATGATTGTTCATACCCGGCTAATAGACTCCCCTTTATGAATCTTCTCAGCAAATCTATGCACGTGTGAAAAATGAAGTTGTCGAAGATTATCAGATCACAATGATTCTGGTATGACCACCTGCCTGCCTTTAAAAATGACTCCCCCAGAGATGCCCAGATGAGGCTAAAATGCTCTCACATGTTCGTGGATATTGAATTGAATCAAGCAATCCTTGGATGATGGTTTTTCCACAGTTTCTGTCGTGTAGAATATTTAGCTGTTTCTTCTTGGAGCTGCTGGCATTTGTGTTGCCAAAAATGTACCGGGGCGGTTGTCAGACTTGCATTCTACTGCAAGCGTGATGTTGCCGCTCCCATGAAACTGCCAATTTTGTCAAAACATTCTAGGTATTTTGATATTAGCTCCTAAATTGAGGAAATGGGAGTAATTGCTGAGCTTGATCTGAGGTATGAGGTCTGACCGATTGCATGGATTCTCACCAGTGTGAGGTCACAACATGTCAGTTCACCTACAATTGCTGGGCCTCTTGTCTCCACGATGTAGAACATTTGTGACACTCAGAAGAATTAATGGTATTTACACTCCAGGGCTGTGGATACTGCACTTGGAATTAGTGAACTGTTGTACACTGAAAGTTTCACAGTAATAGATTTCACCATGGCCTTCCATGTCTGTTGATTCATGTCTTTTAGAATCCACTTAGAATATTGACACTTGCCCCTGTGTCAATCTTGACCAATAAGGAGCAGTTATCAACTTTCTTAGGGCAGATAATCTGAATCTTGGCAAACATTTTGGATGGTGTAATTGTATCTATGTTTTCCATGAAATTTTCATTGTGAAACCTGTGTTGACTGCTCTGTCTTATGGTGCACATCATCGCCATACACTTCATGTATATACTTCTGATCGGATACCCAACAGCCATTCTAATTGTTTGATGGTACCTGTTGTATACAATCTGTCTAGATCAATGCATGGCTCTTTGTAGCTGCATCAGTCTTTGCTCTAGTGCACTGCCTTTCTGCCACATGCCTTACAGAATTGATGGATAGCTGGGCATTTCCTTGGTACACGCTGGAGGTTGCATATTTCACATGTCATGTCGGATTTGGGTAGTCTAATGATTGCATTAGCAATTGGGGTTCTACTTCATAGAATTATAGAATTCCTGCAGCGCAGAAGAGACCATTCGATCCAAATCTGCACCGACTCTCTGATGGAATATCATACCCAGGCCCTCTCCCCTGCCCTATCCCTGTAACCCCACATATTTCCCATGGCTAGTCCAACTAACCTACACATCTTGAGACACTAAGAAGAAATTTACTATGGCCAATCCACCTAACCTGCACATCTCTTGTCTGTGGGAGGAAACCAGAGCACCTGAAGGAAATCCATGTAAACATGGGGAGAACGTGCAAACCCCACACAGTCACCCAAAGCCGGTATTGAACCTGGGTCCCTGGCACATGAAGCAGCAGCGCTAACTACTGTGCCACCCTGGGACCTGTAAGCTGCATCAACCTGAAAGAATCGCCTTAAATTTACGGCAATCCAGGAGTAGCTCTTCAGTGCTATTTGTTTGGGACTTGCCTAGCAGGTCTCCCTAGAATGATTCTACGGGAGTTGATGTGATCACCAGGTCAACAAGTCTGTCTGCTCGCTCTGCGTTTGGAAAACCACAGGAGTTACCTTTCACTCTGCATCTGCTGACAAAGCAGTCTGTGGATCCTGTAGACTTTTGTCAAATGATATGAACTCAGGTTGATGAATGCAGAAATTTAACCTGATTCTGAGCTGGTCTTCCAATGGGTGGTTTGGATCATAGCTCTTCTGCTGTTAATTCTGATGTGTTCAACTTGTGGAAACCATCACTCCCAATTGCCAGGTGAATTTTCTTGACTTGCTTCCCTGTTTCAGTAACACCTGAATCAAGAAACTAAAACTTTGTACGTTCTTTAAACATTTTGAATTTGACGAGTAGCTCTGATGAATTTTGAGGACATTTTGACAATGTGCCATATGGAATGGCAATCACGACCCATGCCATCAATGAGGGGGGCTCCCAATGTCTAAGCGGGGGATCTTCCATTTCACTTTGAGATCAAGGGGTCTTTTAAAAAGGCACTGATCTCTGTGACTCTGGGCCTGCAGGTGTGTTAAGGACCCTCCCCTCTCTGAACCAGTGCAAAATTCGCCCCCTCCCAAAAATGACTAAGTGCGGGAAGATCATTATCAGAATCAAGTCGGACATGCCAGCACGAATCGCACTGGT
The DNA here is from genome assembly GCF_964213995.1 of Mustelus asterias. Classification (NCBI taxonomy): domain Eukaryota; kingdom Metazoa; phylum Chordata; class Chondrichthyes; order Carcharhiniformes; family Triakidae; genus Mustelus; species Mustelus asterias. Next base: position 66,798,945 of record NC_135807.1, on the reverse strand, counting down.
TTTCTCACCCAAAATGACACAATGATGGGAAAGGGGAGGAACAGAAGGATGAGGGGGACAGGATGTGTGAGTAAGATGGATCGGGAGGAGGGGTTGGGTAGTCAGTGGGGCTGCATTGTGAGGCAAAGGGGGTAATGATCAGTGAGCGGGGGTGATCAGTCTGGTAGGAATTGGTTGCTGAGGGCAGTCAGGGCAGTGGAAGGGTCAATGGGAGGTGAGGGTCCCAGGTGTTCGGGAGGGTAGTGTGGTCGGGATGTCTGGTGGAAGGGTCGGAGGGAAGGGTAGTTGGATTCCTCTTGGGGATCGTGGGGAGTATTCATGGTGGTAGGGGCATAGCTGAGGGTCTCGTGCGGATTTGGGGGGTAGTTAGGGGCTGGGGATGCAGAGAATGATGGGAGGATAGTGGAGGGGTGTCGCAGAGAGGTGTGGAGTTTGGGGTGTCAATACTATAGTTACCCAGGAGTTAGAAGTGTCTTTAATTCTTCTAACTTTCCTGAGTATCTATTTCTGAGAGACAGTCGGAACCATCTGAAGGCTGCCACTTAAATTGGAGTATCGGTTGGTTTCCAGTCAGGCCAGTTGAACCTCCCGAGCAATTGTTGTGCAATTCTTTCGTGGGAACTTCCAGAGGGGAATGCAGTCCAGACTCCACCACCCAGCAGCCCCAGGCATGACACCCCAGAGATTGAGAGTTATGGGTCATTATTTCTTTGACCTTTCTTTTCCTACAGTACCTAGAACGATTGTCGCTGGAGCCTCTTTTGCACACTTTATCCAAGTTCTTCCTGTTATTATGGAACCCTTCTCTGGCTTTGGCCCAATTTTGATGAGGGTTTTTGCTTCACATTTTGTTTGGTTCCACCTGATTCACAATCACCTTGGACCCTCACGTTTTGTGACAAAGCTAACCTGGTGCTGGTCCTCTTGATGCACTCACTGAACTGACTGACAGACTCCGCATTACAATCTCAACACGAGGGATCCGCCTGCTTATCACGTCTTTATTAGAACACTATCCAGGCCTGTGGCTTCGAAGTTTTTCTGTGCAATCATTATTCTGTGTTTTCAACACTCTCCAATGCTGCAAACTTGTTGCGGAATAAGCAAAATGTTGAATGCCATCTCATCCCATGTAGGACGTTGAGGTCATTAACGTTGTATCTGTACTTAATCTGGCTACCACACTGGCTGAACCACCAGTATGCACCATGTGTTTTTATAATGATATAAAGGCATTTATCATCAGGGATTGTGTAAACACATTGTGGGACCTTTTATTTAAACCAGGACATATAAAATTGGATAGAAAGCTTGAAGACATAGACAGCAGAAATTGAACAGGACTAGCCATATAAATATGATGGCTACAAGAGCAGGTTAGGGGCTACAAATCCTGTGGCGAGTAACTCACCTCCTCACTGCCAACGCCTGTCCACCATCAACAAAACAGAAGTCAGAAGTGTGATGGAATACTCTCCACTTTGCTGGATAAGTGCAAACACTCAAGAAGCCTTGCACCATCCAGGAACACAGTAGCCCACTTGAGCGGAATCCGTCCACAAATATTTGCTCCCTTCACCACCAACACACACAGTGGCAGCCATGTGTATCATTCATAAGATGCATTGTAGGAACTCACCAAAGTTCGTGAGATGGCACTTTCCAAATCCACAAATACTGCTATCTGGAAGGACAAGGACAACAGATACAAGGGAACACCACCAGCTGGAAATTCCACTCCAAGCTACACGCCATGCTGACTTGGATTTATATCATCCTCCCATCACTGTCACTGGATCAATATCCTGAAACTCCCTCCCTAACAGCACTGAGGATACCTACACCAGATGGACTGCAGTGGTTCAAGAGGACAGCTCACCACCACTTTCTCAAGGGCAAATAGAGATGGGCAATAAATGTTGGCCTAGCCACCAACACCCACATCCCCTGAAAAAATATATTAAAAATTAGCTCCATTAGCACACCATGGTTTGGCAAAAATGGTTTTGAAGAATTAAATAACAATTGCAGCATTCAGCCATTTATAGAATCATAGAATCCTACAGTGCCGAACGAGGCCATTCGGCCCATCGAGTCTGCATCGACCACAATCCCACCCAGACCCTATCCTCATAACCATGCTGAATATAGTATATCACATAACAAGCCAGCTACATTCAAATACCAATAAAAAAGTGACATAAAAACAAGCTTTTTTTTATTGTACACCATTTAATTCACAATCCATATCAGAGGAATACAAGTGCCCTGAGGATAACAGTCGAACAAAGTTATAAGCAATTTTTATGTTTAATATTGTGATAAACACATTATAAATTCTTAATTTATGACATAAGATAATGAAACAAACAATTCTAATATAGGATTAAAAGATAAATGCTCAAAATTAATCTTGCATACTAAATTAGATGGTACAAACAGAAACTGGCAGAATGCTTAAAAATCCCTATTGGCTTCCCCAGTGACGGAAAGTAAAAATATATTGCTGCAATAATAACAATAGCTTGTACTTGTATAGCTTATTTAACACAGTGAAATATCCCAAGGTTATCACAGTTATACCTATTCAACGTGCACAGGTATTCTTCTGAATGTGTACAGGTGTAATCACAGCAATAAACTCAGGCAGGAAGTGGAATTCATTTACTGGCTCAGCCACAGTTACTTTGTCATAGATTTGTTGCTAACACATTAACGTTAGATGCGACAGACCAAAATCAATGAGTGCGATGAAATCCAAACTCTTCTTGTTAAAGTACACTGAAGGTGCGTTTATGAATGTTGGAAATTTGGGCTTCTAACAGAGCTGTTTGGTGTACAGTACAAAGAGCATATGGGCACATGGAATGTTAAAGTTTCCTTTCCCAAAGCGTTATTAATTACAGCAGACTAGTTAATATTACAACGTGACAGATGATATACATTAAATTAATCTTTTAATTGATAAAATGAACCTTATTTATGAGGGTATGTTAGAGACTAGTCTTTTTTGAAAAACTCAGTTTGTCCACAACTCCCACACATTTCTTCTGAACGGAAATTCCAACCTCATTTCTTCCGTATCGACGAGACCATCTATTTCCACCTCCATAACAAGCACCCGTCTCCACTCCTACCTCAGTTTAACTGCTGCTGAGACCTTCAAATATACCTTTCTTATCTCTAGCTTGGTCTATTCCAATACTCGCCAGACAGCCTTGTTTGCTCCCTTAACTTGAGCTCACCCAAAATCTTACTATCTACATCTGAACTCACAGCAAGTAGTGTTTACCCATCACACCTCAACTCCAACCTGAACTAACCCTTGGTCATGTAAATGCTTTCATTTCAAAATGATCACCTTTGTTTACAAATCCCTCTTGGCCTCACCCCTCCAAATTTCTCTAAACTCACCCAGTCCGGCAACCCGTCGATATCGTGGCCCTTTCTCACACACATTCAATTTCCATCCCTCCAACATTGGATGCTGTAACACATCAGTGAGGGCAGAAGATCTGTCTCAAACCAATTAATGGCCCAATGGCAAATAAATGATTGCAAAGTGAGCCAACAAAGCAGGTGCAATCAGGTACCTGATTTTTATGCTAGGGGCGGGAAGCCTACTCTTCCCCATCCACGAGTAAAGCCCAGCTCCTCATGTCTGCTGGCATTGGAATTTACACCAAATTAAGTGAAGTCACCTGATATTGTAGCATGATTGCCTGAATGTGGCAATCCACACTGACAGTTTATTAATCTTATTTTGTGCCCGTAAGTGACTCTTTGATATTGTCTCAGCCAATTGGGGTTATATCCAGCATCAGTGCTTTATTCTGTTAACTTTATTTCTCTAACCATCCTAACATTAGGCCAGATAAACTTTTGAGCATCAGCATTATAGAAATCCACATTGAAACATGACTTTGGACAACGTGGTCATGATGGTGGCTGGATATTTAGTTCCCAGTAAAACCCAATCAGCCTTTATCAAGTATTTAATCCAAAAGGAATAATGTTCAGATCGAAGATTTTGAAAATAGTATTGCAATCATTCAATTTTCAGGAGGTCAGTGTTCAATGGTGAATTCAAGAAGTCAAGAAGGAAACAAAACATTGGTGCAGTTATAAAGCTATATGGATGCCTTCAGCATGGTTTATAAATATACTTATGTAATAATGACGGTTCAGGTTACACCTTATGACAGTGTCTCAATGTCTTAGCCAGTCAATTTTCACTACTGGGCATCCCGTTTGGATTATATGGGTCTTTCCTGAAGTACCAAATTGAAAAGCACAAACTTGAGAAAATGACCAGATCTGCTACTACCGAATACAATAAATAAAGCATGTAGAAATATCTAGTAAGATAAAGAAATTTGATTGCTCTACAAGTTGAAATTGCTCAAACAATAAAGTTCAGATCTTGTTTGCCGGTACACTAGAACAAAACAGGCTTACATATTTTGAGGGCGCAAACAAATAAGACTGTTTAAATGATTCATTCTAATGTTAATAATTAGAAGCATTTAAATTTACAAAATGCAAACTCAAAGCACAAGATTAATGTCATGGTTTTATATTTTCAATCTAAAATTTAATTGCAAATCGAAACACAATTTTTAATTGATCCACAGAAGGAGGCTATTTGGCCCATCAAGTCTACACCAGCTCTCTAAAAGTGCATCTCACCCAAGGCCGGAATTGAACCTGGGTCCTGGGTCCCTGGAGCTGAGAGGCAGCAATAGGCTCTGTGCCACAGTGCTGCCTGGTTGGGTTGCTCTAATGCTCAAGAAAATAAATTCTTCTGTCAAATCCTAACAACTTTTACTGCACACCTTGTGTTTAAGAGGAATAGTTTGTTATTATTTGTCAAACTTCTTACTGAAAGAAATATTTTATTTCATCTAATTTTATTTTGCAAAGGCTGGACCTTGTTTTGGCATTGATCAGAAAGCATTATTATCTCAGCTGAATTCTTTCTTTCGCCTATTTTCCATTCATGGGGAATGACAATACTTGTAACCACTCAGAATAAATCCCCTAATTCACGGTGCTTTCCCTTTTATTTATTGTGTTTTTCAAGCTTTGTCTTGTGTCTTTCACAAAATGGCTCTTTTTCAGAACTCACTGTCGCCCCGTTTGAACTGATATTCCCAGAAGACGTGGTTTGGCCAATAACATTGTCTTCCAATAAAGTAATAGTGGCATTATTAGTTGCTGTGCTTCTTGTATGAAGAATGTATGGATCAGTGTGTTGACCTGAAGAATCTTCCACTTTCCAAGCTTGGAATGACAAGCCATTTTTCCTTCCTTTGACTGCTTTGATTTTGTTTTCTACCGTCTGTTTCATGAACCACTGTTCTACTATTCCTTTTATATATAATTTCTCAGCCTGAATATTAGAACAAAATGGCTTGTCTTTGTGCTTCGATTCTGTTTCTTCAGTGTAGACGGGAGCTTTTAATGTTTTAAGATTAGCACCCAAACATTTTGCATCAAGACTTAATTTAATTCTTCTAATGTCATCCTCAAAACTTTGAGCTTTAAACCAATTAGCTATGTCACCAATAATTTCATCATTTAAATGTTTATTTAACACTGAGAAATTTTCTTTTCCAGTTATTAAATCATTGCACTTCCTAATATTTAAAATATCTGCTCCATTTTCTGAATGAAATATCCACTGATTCTCCGGATCTGATTTTTTCTGATATACAAAACTTCTGCTCTCCTCATTGCCTGCTTCAATGACAGCTGTCAGAATAGGGCAGTACTGGCCACATAGAAAATGATGCTTATCCAGGGAGCCTGGATTTTGAAGAGTTCTGGCAGTTTCTCTAGATGGCTGCTTCACCACAGTCCCTTGAGCTAATGGCTGGACCATGGGGCTCACTTTGTTGTCAAACATGTGAAAGTCCACTGAGCTAAAAGATGAGTCACTGTCATTCGCTTCAGCATACATCCCTGTAGACGCAACAGGAGCGTGAGCTGATTGTTTATTGCTGTCGTTCTTGTTGGTAAGATGGGAACCACTGCAAATATGGCTACACTGATTTTTTTCACTGATTAAGTCTGGGAATGGTTCTGAATCACTCCCATGAGACATGTTAAAATAATTACACATAGGTCTTGATTTCATCCCCTCCTCAATATCTGTTGATGACATTTTGGACAGTGGAGGACCGGAATGCATAGCATTAATGTGTGGGTATGCAGAATCATCACTTGCTGTATCAACTGACGTTGTATCGAGGTTTCCATACATTCCCAAGTTTAGAGGAGGAGACTTTCTTATTAAATGGTTTTCTTTTAGAAACCATCGTCCTTTATCAATATACACACCATCATTTTCAGATTGTGCACTGTTGTCTTGAGATTTGTTAAATGTATGGCCTTTATCCAAGCCTGAAATGTGTAACGATTCATTATCAATGCCATATGTTCCAGCAGTGTTTGATTTATCACTACATGCGGATATTTTACAAGATGTGTTGTCAGTGGTCCTAGTTTGGAAAACTGCTTTTGTCTCTGCACAGTCACTGGGGGTCTGGTCATGTGACAAGTGTTTCGATACACAATGTGATTTGCCATACAGTCTCTCAGTAGCTTTTTTCACAAAGTTTGCAGAGAAATGTCTTGTTTTTACAAACACTTCGTCCTCTCCCTCCGTCGTCATTTCGTTGGATGCTTGGGAATTGTAATCACTTGCAATACTGTTCGCACTTTCTTGATTCTCTTCAGACAAGTCAGATGTCTGCTGTCTTTCTAAACACTGTTTGACATTATGATTTAATGGTACAGGTGGGTAAATACCTGGCAATAATTCCTCATGACCAACTTCACCTTCAACAGAAGGGTTCTCACAGATTTCTTTAGTTTGTGTCAGTTGCTGATTGTCAGTCTTTTTTCCATTCTCAATATCATTGCTAGAAGCCACAGAAGCAAATGGTGAAAGTTGGCAAGCAGGTATTTCATGACTATTGCTTCTGCTCATACGCTCTCCCTGACAAAACACATTTCTGTGCTTCGGTTCACATATATCATTTGCTAAAGGTGATTTGTGACACAAGAAGCTTTGAAGAGAGATCCTATTTTGAAGAAGCACTGTATCTGAAACTGCTGACAATTCATCTGTTTTTTCTGTACTGTTAGCACATGTAAAGTGATTGCTAGTTTCCTTGTACCTCAGGTTTCCTGAGTGTCTATTTTCATTATTATTTATGCAGTTGATATAAAGGAATTCTTTATTCTTAGCACCATTTTCTGGTCTCATATCTTCAATGTGTTGTAAAGTTGCAAACTTCTCCATCGTATCAGAGCCTTTTGTACGGTTATCTCTCTCAACTGTTTCCTTCCCAACCCATTCCTTGCTCATAACTGTTGTTTCGTCAACTGTGCCTTCACCTAGAAACAGAGAATCAGTTTCTATCTGACCTTCTAAAATATCAGAAAAAATAGAACTGTCTTTAGAACTGAGCAGTTCAGAATCGTTGTCACCTGATTCTTTTGTGTTGTCTTCTTCTGTTGACAGAATGTTAGCATTAAATTTAACTTCTTCCTTTTTTTCTGCTTCACCAACATGCTCCGGCTGTTCAATTAAATTTTGCACATAAAAATACTTTTCATTTTCAGCAGCTTTGATCAATTGCGGAGCATCGAATGAAGCAATTTGTTCAACACCTGAAGTTCCAGTCTGTACAGAACATTCAGTTTGAGGGTCATTTTCAAAAGCAGAGCTGGATTCTTCTTTATGTTCATTTTTCCACACTTTTACTAACTGAGAGGCATAATTGTGTAGACATGGAATACTTTGTTTTAAATCATCAGTTTCTTGAAGTTTGATAACATGTCTTATGGACTGCAAAAATGTTATTATCTCAGAACACTTACAATTATTCATCAATAGCTTTGCATTGTCAGGTGAAGCTGGAACATTATCATTCAGGTTCATTATTGCTAACCAAGCAAGGAGGACCTTTGAAGACGTGCTCAACGTGGTGGCAAGATGTTCTGACATATCAGCTCTTTCATAAGACTTCTCGAGACAAATGTTGTTTCTGTGTTCAGAGTTGCACTTGATCACAGCAAGTGTTGACTGCAGCTTGCACAACACCTGGCTTAGGTCATGTTCACCAATAGGGTCCTTCTCTTCAGCCATTTCAGAAATGAGTCCAATGTCAGCTTGAATTGCAATGTCAATTGTTTCTTTTGCAAAGTCAATCGCATCAAGTTTGGCATCAGTTACTTCTGTAATGGTCCTGTGCTGAATCTCATTTGGTATGGGTGCAGGTTTAACCTCTCCTTCTGTGACACTTACTTGCCTTTGCAATAAATCATCACTGTTGCAATCATCTGATACTTCATATACCCTTTCCACATCACCAATAGCTTGGGCTGATATTTGTATTAACCTGCGTCCGGCTGGAACCTCTATTTCAGATTTAAGCCTTTTGGTTTCATTAATAAAATCAGAATCATCATCAGACAATTCATTTGATTCTTTGATAATATTACTGGTCAAATCATCAACTGTCTGCTGCCCTTCAAGTTGTGTTTGTGGATGAGATCTAAGATTGAAGTCACAGCACACCGTATCAGAAGTTCCTGACATTCTTAGCCTTTCTTGCACAGAATTGTGTGCTTGAGAGTTATCAGCATTATATAATTCCTGCTCCTCTTGTTGCATCAAAATAGAAAAAGGTTTTGAGCTTTCATGTTTGAAATCATGTTTTCCGGCTGCAGTTATATTAAGTAGTCTGCTATTTTTCCATTTCTTCCTGCTAGGATTAGAAAAATTTTGTTGGATGTCACTTTCAATGGAACCACTGCTAACATCTGGGATTTGTTTTATATTTCTACCTGAAGTCGAATCAGGATCAATTTCTACTCGAAGTGAGGAACTTTCTAGCAAATCAGAATTTCTCTCAGTTGTAACTGCACTGTACTGAACACATTCTTCATGGTACAGATTCAATTCTTCTGTGCAGCCTATTATTAAACTGGTCGGTTTACCCTCTGAAAAAATATCTTGGCAAATGTTTACCTTAGATATATTTTCATTCCTGGAGGATGTTACAGAACTGTTGCTGATGATGTGAGTGTTTTGGTCCTCCATTTGTTGTAATTTATTATTCAGTGATTCTGTACTGCAAGGTCTTTTTTCTGGTGGTAACTGGGAAAGATCAGAGTTTGTTTCTTCTTTAGGAGGTAACAACCCTAAGGAATCATGAGTCACAGAACTATCGCCGCTTCTTTCAATATAAAATGTCGCTTTGCTTTCATTAGACATCTCACCAGGATTAAATTCAGTACTTTGATACTTGGCAGTGCCAACCATTTCGGTTGCATTTTGACTATCGCTGGGAGCAGTGCAATCATCACTCAAATCAGTTTTTTCAAGCTGGTCTAGTAATTGAGGTTGTTGTGAATGACTGCTATATTCTGGGCAAAGCTCTGCAATCTCACTTGTATGGTTACTGCAGTTTTGCTCATCCATTCTTGAAGAGAAAGCTAAATCATCATAAATCTGACATGCCTCTTCAGCTCTGCAAAAAGCTCTTTCCTCTTCATCTGTAGATGACGAGTCATTTGAATCTGTGTTAAGTGGCATCTCTACCTTATCAGTAGTATCAGTGCAGTCCTGATTCTTCACAGCAGAACTTTGCAAACACTTTGAGACACTGTTCAAATCTTCCAAAAATACAGACATTCTGGCTTGACAAATCTCAGAACTGTAAGTACAGTTCGTGTTTATGTCCATTCTTTCAGTTGATGTGTGTGAACACCCTATTCTGGATGACAAGCTAGTTGTTTCCTTTTGAATCGATGCAGAAGATCTAGAATATTTGAATGACGCACTCATGGATCTCTTTACATATTTAGTTCCTCGTTTTGAAATGGAGCATGTTGGATCTGCAGAAGTAGGTCTCAAATTTAACTTTGCAACATTGTTATCCGTGTCATCACACCCAATTTCTTCCCAATATTGTAAGAACATATTTCTTGCATCTGTACTTTCATCGTGGGAGTTGATCATTTTTAGTCCAGTGAATTGGTCTGCATGGCACCACCTTGAGTACTTTGAGGAAGAACTTTTCCCAACTAAAGAGGTGTCTTTATCTAGGATTGTTTTCTCTTCTCCCTGATTATTCACATTTACCTCTTCCCATGTTTGTGACTCGTCAGAAACTGCATCACTACTTCTTTCGTCATTACAGTTCTCTACTATGCTCTCTCCAAGTCCTGGCCCATCCAGCTTTGAAAGTTGAACTATATTTGCACCAATCTCTGTGTCAGGATTGGCAGTCATGCTTTCCAGAGATACCTGGTCCTGTGTTACCTTCCCATGACCAGGATCTTCCTCGCAACAATGCAATGGTCTGAATTCTGCCCCGGGTTCAGGAAGATCTTCATTTGTGTCTAAAAAATTATTTTGCCAGATGTCATAATGTCCGTATTTAGCATGTTCTATTTGTCTTGTGCATTTTTGAGGTGTGAAAAGATCATGGAAGTCTTGCTCATGGCCTAAGTTCTCATTGTGCATCATTTCAGAATTGAGAAAAGAGCGTGCATTAATAAGATCTGCTGATTCAACATTAGATTTCAGTTTTGCTTTGTGAGTATTAAGCTTACTGTTACACATATTAGAATGACTAATTGTACTAGTCCATTGTATTGTCTCTTTCTCCTTTATGTGGAGGTGTACTCTCATTTCTACAGTTATGCTGCCATCCTCATTCACAAAGATGGACTTCTCAATGTCATCGTCTGATGGTATCACAGACTTTTCTTCCCTTGTGTAAATGTAATTCTTGTAAGCATCTGTTTCATTTTTAGGTAAATAGAAGCTGCTTCCTAAAATGTTTTTACTGTTGTTCACATAAAATTTATCAGAAGATGTGGAGTAACCCTGAGAATTTGAGCTGGAAGGAGAGACTGAATTAATCAGCCATTGTCTTCTCCCTAATTTTATCCCATCTGCACGCAAAGAAGATGAAAGATGATGAAGGTGAGACAAGGATGAAGAACAATGGGAGGCAAAAAAAAGAACAGAAAAGAGAAATAATTAGAAATGTCAGCAAAGAAACTAAAAAAAAAACATTTATGGCACAATTTAATTTTTAGATGAAGAACAAACATAAAACATCAGAAAAGATAGAATACCAAAAGAATAGTGTCATGTAATTCCATTTATAGAAAACTAGAATTCAAGTGCTTCAGTCTCAATCAGCATTCTTTTGATCTATACAACTTCTTACTGATTTTTTTTGACATTTGAATGCTAAAGAAATTACTCCAGGATCATAGAACCATAGAAACATACAGCACAGAAAAGGCCCTTCAGCCCATTGGGTCTGCACCAACACATTAGAAATACCTGAACTCCCTCTTAATCCCATCTGCCAGTACTTGGCCCATAACCCTGATTGTTACGATATGCCAAGTGCTCATCCAGATACATTTTAAAGGATGCGAGGCAACCCACCTCTAACACCCTCCTAGGCAGTGCATTCCAGACCATCATCACCTTCTGGGTAAAAGATTTTTTCCTCACATCCCCCCCTTAAATCTCCTGCCCCTCACCTTGAACCTATGTCCCCTCATGACTGATCCTTCAACTAAGAGGAAAAATTGCTCCTTATCCATTCTGTCCAATGCTCTCTTATTCACCTCGGTCAGGTCACCCCTTAGTCTTCTCTGCTCCACCAAAAACAAATCCAATCTCCACAACCTCTCTTCATAACTTAAATTTTCCATCCCAGACAGCATCCTGGTGAATCTCCCCTCCACCCTCTCCAGTGCAATCACATCCTTCCTATAATGTGGCAACCAGAACTGCACACAGTAGTCCAGCTGTGGCCTCACCAAAGTTCTATTCAACTTCACCATGACTTCCCTGCTTTTGTAAACAATGCCTCGATTGATAAAGGCGAGTGTCCTATATGCCTTTTTGACCACCCTATTAACATGCCCTTCCGCCTTTCGAGATCTGTGGACAAACATAGGATGACAAATTGGTCACTTATACCATGATTACATTTTTTAGCACTTGATTTTAAAACTTCTGTTATGTTTCCAAAGCTGATCTCCCATGGGATTGCAGGACATTTTTCCAGGCAAGCTAGGTTAGAGAGCAGCGAGATACAGAGGAGATAAAGCAGAGGAAGTGAAAAAACGGACAGACAATAGGGGAAATTTTATGTTGTCCCTGGAACATGCTGAATCACGCGCAGTGCCATGGGTGCAGCAGGGAAGGGTCACTCCACCCTTGTCAGGCAGGTAATCTGACATCACTTGAAGGTAGGGCCTCATCCCTAAGAAGGGCCTCATATTTGCAAAATGAATGGAGGAAAGTAGAATGAGGCCCTTCTTAGGGATGAGGCCCTACCTTCAAGTGATGTCAGTCAATCCTAACAGTACCTCCTGGAGTGATGGGCACTGGTGCGACTGTACCCAGCGCAGAGAAGCAGCATGGATACCGCCTCAGAGATAAGGGGAGGTGCCAAGGAGAGGGTGGCAGGATTGTTTCTGTGGGGTGGGGCCCTTGATGTAAAGGGTCGTTTTCACGGGCCATGGAATGCCCGATAAGGTTGACCTACCTGGACCCTGAGTTGGCAAGGAGGCTACCAGATCTCCCCATGTGACATAGCACAGATAAAATGCCAGTGGCAACAGCTAGTGGGCTTTGAGTGGCTTTTAACTGGCCACTTAAGGACTTCAGGTAGCCTCACCGTGTGAAGGCCATTCTTGACCTATCCCATCACAAGGAATTTCATAATTTTGGGAAGATGAAGGGCATTCCAACACCCCCACCAACTCCCACCCTTAACCAATTGGCTTCTTGTTTCCCAACTCGTTCCCGAGGACCAATTAAACTCTGACCAATAAATGGATGGTAAGAAATAGGGAAAAGGAGAGAGGACAGGAGAGGATGAAGAGAAGTGGGTGGTATGGGAGAGATAGGCAAAGGAACGGGTAGGAAAAGAAGGAAAAAGCAAGGACAAAAGATTAGCGGGAAGGGGAAAAGGGAAGATGGCAAGAAGAGCAGGAGCTTGATGAGTTGGAAAAGGGCGAGAGGAGGGAAGAGGAGGAGAGTGAGATAGAAGAGGGAGGAGAGAAATATTGGGTGAGAGAGAGGAGAGAGCACGTGGGACAGAAAGGATGAGAGGAAAGGCAAGGGAGGGAAAGGGGGTAAGAGGATTGTGGCAAAGGCAAAAGGAAAGAAAGCAAGGAGAGTGGAGAAGAAAGATAGGGAGAGAAGAAGGGGTCTGGCAATGGGGAAAACTATTTGCAAAATGAATGGAGGAAAGTAGAATGAGGCAAAATAAGGATTGAGGAGAAGAAGGGACAGGTGAGGAGAAAATGAGAAGAGAGAGTAGAAAGGGGAGTAGAGAAGAGAGGGGAAGGGAAGAGAATGGGACATAATAAGGAAAGGAGAGTGAAGGTAAAACAGGAAAGGAGGAAAGGGTGGAAGAGAGAGGGCAAAGGAGAGAGAGAGATCGAAGGAAAAAGAATGAGGAAGGCAAAGCTGAGGATGAATGAGGAAAGAGATTTGGCAAAGAGGGAAGTGTAGAAGAGGGAAGGGTAGGGAAGGGGAGGTAAAGGATGAGATAAGGGAAAATATTAGGAGCGGGCAAGGAGGAAGAGGGCAACATGTGGGGTAGAGAGGATGTGAAGAGGAGAGAATGAGCAGAAGGAAAAGAGGAAACCATGAAGGAAGGGAAAGAAAGGATAGAAGAAGGGGAAGAGAAAGGATGAGGTTAGAGAGAGCTGGAAGATAAATGGAGACCAGGAGGTGGGGAGAGGAGGTGGGAAGGGAGTTTGGATAAAAGTGAGTGTGTCTCAGGGTCTCTTTTCTTTCTTAAACAGTGGCGTTTTGTTAATTGATCTCTGCCTCAATTATGGGTTCGCTAGCTGAGTTCTTCCTCAAAACCAGGGTATGTATCTGATCTTCTTTTAGTGCAACTGTTTTTTTTCCAGCTCGTTGATTATTGTATCCATGGATAATGCATTTTTTGATCTATTTTGAGTTCCATGTCTTCTGCATTTTGCAACTTAATTTTCAGTACCACCTTCAGTTATACCATGTCCAGTGGGAGCTAACCATAATTATCTTTCATCTCATTCTATTATATTTTAATATTTATCTTCAGTTTCTCTTTTCTCCTTTAAGCGGTCATGAGATCATATATTGCTATGCTCACTGTATCACCTAAAGTGCAATTCCTATGAAATGTTGCCACCATTCAGTGTTGGTAATAGATAATGGATCACTGCATCAACATGGTAATTGTATTTGAGTGGTACTCTGGGAATCATCTCCTGAGTTTGTGTTGGCAGTAAATACATTTGACCATCAGCAGCATATATCAGGTGTGCTGTTTGTGATTTTCCAATACGTATTATTGGCAGATCGTTCCCCAACAGAAAAGCAAATTTAGGAAAATCAATTCCTTAAATCAATTGGGTAACTTTTTTTTCTAAAAAGGGACATTATTTGAAGAAGGAAATCATTTCACACAATTTGCAGATTCTATCACAACAAATAGCAGCAATATTGTAAATTAGATTAGACATGATCTCATTGACTGGTGGAAAAGACTCAAGGGGCTAAATGGCTTACTCCAATGTTCCTCAAGTTTAAGTTTATTCATTTTTGTCACAAGTAGGCTTACGTTAACACCGCAATGAAGTTACTGTGAAAATCCCCCAGTCGCCACACTCCAGTGTCTGTTCGGATACACTGAGGGAAAATTTATCATGGCCAATGCACCTAACCAGCATGTCCTTCCGACTGTGGGAGGAAACCAAAGCATCTGGAGGGAACCCACACAGACATGGGGAGAATGTGCAGACTCCGCACAGTGACCCAAACCAGGAACTGAACCCGAGTCCCCGGCACTGTGAGACAACAGTGCTAACCACTGTGCTGCCTAACATGAGACAAGTAAAACATGTTAAAAACAATAATTGTTGAAGTTATCTGTTCCTGCACATTGATGCTCAAGCATATATTAAATTGTTTGGTTCTCCTGAGTGTATCGCTCAGGCACAACAGATATTAGAATATTGGGCAGGCTGGAGAGCATGCTTAGAAAGGAACCCATCTGACTTTCCTACCTTGAAAATAACAGATAAATTGACTGTCTTCTTCTACAGATACGTGCTCTGATCCACCTGAATTTCCGAAACTCTGATCCGTAAGCACATCTTCACTGTCTGCACTGAGGAAAATCTCACTTTCCTCTTCCAAATTCACCATGTGGAATATAACAGCAGATCCACAAGGTTTTGAATTAAAATATTTCAAGTGCAGGAATCTTTAAATAAAAATGCAATTTTCCATGTGACGAGTAACTGTAAAGTTGGATGGCTGGTTATAAACTGGGATGAATGACTGGACTGCATCATTCTTCCCCGAGACAGTTCAGTTTTTCAGATCACTTAGCAACCAAGACGGTACAAACCCTGCAAGCAGCTCCCCTAGTGGACAAGCTGAGAGGCAACACCGATAATATTTGTGGAGAATCCTCCTCTCCCAATTGTAGAAATTACCATTATAATGAGGCTGGGGAAAAAGTATGAACAGAGTAGGAATGTTTATTTGTAACACTAATATCATGTGTATGGATGGAAGAAAAAGAGACTCACGGTTTTTCTTTTCTGCTTTGCTGACATTTTTATGCTGAACGCGATTGGAGATTTGTGGTGACTTTGAATCAACATATTTCCTCAGCCTATAGCCCTCTCGGCCAGCAGCAACCACAGCTTCAAACTTATACTTCACTGGGTAAAGAGCATCAATCTGAAACAATCAAAATCGAGGCTCTTTAACACACAGGCAAGGACTGTCAGGGTAACACGAAACATTTACCTTTATATGTCCAGTACTGTTGAAAAATAAATGATCATCAAAGGAATGTAATAGGTACAGGTTTTGACAATAACCCAGAACTCAATATCTTCGCCTGCATCCAATATGTTGCAAAGACCCTTTCTTTGTAACTCTGAAGTATCATCCCTCATGGGAACAGAGAAGGCACACAGAATTGGTATTAATGTGCTGGAGAGTTGGATCAAGGACAGAATCTATCTGGTTAGAGGTAAGAAACAATAGAGATATCTTGCACTACTCAGTGTATTCCAAAGACCACCGACTAGTGGGAAGGACATAAAGGAACAAATTATCAAATAAATTACATAGAAATGCAAAACTACACAATAGGGGGACTTTATTATGCTAATGTGGTCTGGCACAGTAATAGTGCAAAAAGCAGAGAGGGGGAAGAGATCCTGAAGTGTGTTCAGGAGAATTTTCTAAATCAGTGTGTTTTAATGAGGAAAGAGATATTGCTGGATATTGGGAATGAGATGGGTCAAGTGCCAGTGGAGGAACCATTCAGGGGCCAATTATAGTATTAAAAGTTTAGGATCGCTATGGAAAAGTACTAGACGCAACCAAAATAATTATAATCAATGTGAGGGAGAGCTGATTTCAGTGGTGAGAAAAGAGCTAGCACAGGTAAATTGAAATCAATGATTTACTGGTGTAACTATAATGGAACAATGGACTGCCTTTGAAGAGGAGATGGTTCGGGTACAGTTGAGGTACATTTCCTTGAGGGGGAAAGGTAGGGCAAACAAAGACAGAGCTTCCTGCATCACGAAAGAGATAACCAGTAATATGAAGATGAAGCAGAAAAAGGATGCATTTGACAGCCATCAGGTGGGTGAGAACAAGACTGAATATAAAAAGTTCAGAGGGCAAGTGGAAAAATGATGGAGATGCAAAGAGTACGAGAAAGGACTGGAAACTAGCATTTTAAAAAATGCAAAAGTCTCCAATAGGCTATATAAAAATAAAAGGGTAGTAAAAGACCAAGAAGGAGGTTTATGCATGGAGGCAGAAGGCATGGTTGACACAATAAATAAGGACCAAATTTTTCTGCCCCTTCCCGCCAGCAAGATGTCTGGTCCTGCCGATGGGGACCCCCGCAGCATGTTTCCCAGTAGTGGAGGGCATGGGCATACAAAACCCCATAGATATCAGCAGGTCCGGAAGATCATCAGCGGGACTGGATGATCCTGCCGCCTGCAAATGGCAGACAGTTTCCTCCACCAGAAAACATGCTGAGGGACAGGGGGATGGGGGAAAATCCCACACATTCCTCGCAAGGAAGAAGTTGCTATCAAAGTCATAATCAAAAAGAAAACAGTTGAAACACTGGGCGAGCTACAAAGTTGATAAGTATTAGAAAAGATGGCTGTACTTAAAGATGATAAATCATCAGAATTGGAGGATACAGGGAAACAAGGGTTGAAACTGTGGAAGCACTGGCCATAATTTTCCAATCCTCCTCAGGTGCAGGAGTGATGCCAAAGGCTTAGAGATTTGTAAATGGTACACCCTTGTTTGAAAATAGAGCATAAGAGTAGACCTGGCAATTACAGGCCTGTCAGTTTAATATCGGTGGTAGGGATAGGAAAGCATTTAGACACAATAATCTGGGGAGAAAACAGTCATATGGACAAATGTGGATTAATTAAAGAAAGCCAGCATGGATTTGTTAAAGGAAAATCGCGTTTAACTAAATTGGTTGAGTGTTTGAATGAAATAACAGGGAGGGTTCATGTAATGTGTTTGATGTGCTGTACATGCACTTCCAATAGGCATCTGGTAAAGTGCCTCAGAATAGGCCTGTCAGCAAAGTCAAAACTCATGGAATAAAAGGGGTTGTGCCAACATGGACTCCAAGTTGGCTGAATGACAAGGAACAGAGAGTAATGGTGAACGACTGTTTTTCACCTGGAGGAGTGTTTACAGTGCGGTGTCCCCCACAGGTCAATAGTAGGACCACTGCTTTCTTGATCTTGTGATAGGCTTCAAGAGGACATAGACGGACTGGTTTAATGGATGGACAAATGGCAGATTAAATTTAATGAGCCTAAAATGCAAATTGATTCTGTTATGCTCATAACTTTAAATGTACAACTTCATATACAACTCAATGTTGATGTCCTGCTGAGAAGTACATTTTTAATTGCTGTCAGATATTGGAACTTTTTCATGCTTTGGAAATGATTATGATTTTTGTAATCTTATATTGCTTGTTTTTTTTTATAATTTGACAATCTTAACACAAACCATGTTCAATCTTGTATACATTAGCTTAACTTACTCCTCCTCAAACATCTTTTCTCCTTACCTCACCTCCATGCTCTCTCATGATTCCATAGCTACTTGCCTCATTATAGTCATTGCATGGCCTTTATTTATCAGAGTCTCCTCCCATACTGAACCAGTCAAGCTGAGTGTACTAAAGGTTAGGAAACAAGTACATGAAGGGATATGGTGAAAAGGCTGACATGTACCATTAGGTCACAGTTCAGCCACAATTTCACTGAATGGTGAATGCTGAATGGTTGACAGACTCAAGCAGCTAAATGGTCTACTCCTTCTCAGTTTGTGCTGCTCCATTATCGCTAGCTTCTCTTTCACAAATTATGCTTCCTCTCTCCCACAATGCCTCCATCTTGTTACCTCTCTTCTGACTTTCAATCGTTTCGTGAAATCTAACTTTTTGACTAGGTTTTTGACTTTAAAATGCAATCTCCCTTCCCTCACTCCTGCTCGGTGTCGATTATTTGTCTGTTACCCTAAAAAGCAACTTGCACATGAGTAGCAGTATAGCTATGGTATAGTGTTATTGTCACTGGACTAGTAACCCAGGGCAATGCTCTGGGGGACCTGGCTCTGACTTCCACCACAGCAGACGGTAGAATTCAAATTGAATAAAAATGTGAAATTAACAATCTAATAATGACCATGAAACCATTGCTGATTATCATAAAAATCCATCTGGTTCAATAATTCCTTCAGGGAAGGAAATCTGCCGTCCTCACCTGGACTGACCTACATGTGACTCCAGATCCACAGCAATGTGGTTGACTCTTAAATGACCTCAGAGTAAGCCACTCTGTATAAGGGCAATTAGGAATGCGTAACAAATGTTGGCCTTGCCAGTGACACCCACTTCCCATGAAAGAATAAAGAAATTTGATTCAATGTTCTTTATACTGTGTTCCTTTACAATCGGCATTCTTATGTAAGGTACTCCTAATGCTTCTGGGTTTTTTGTGGTAAAATAGAAGCCTTTCAGCTTCACGATCTGATGTCAGGCTGTGCAAGTGTACAACCATGCAGTTTTTTTCCTAATTTATTACATATTCCTTCCTTTTAATTACCAACTCTTACACCATCTGCTGAGCTGTGTGGTTTGTTGCTTATGACATCCTGTTCGCACACCTCACTAATCCTTTATACTTTGAAAGTACTATAAATATGCTGCATGCCACAAGAAATAACAGATGGCTGGGCAGAGCTTTGTTAACTACAGATGATCATATGTTCATTTTGGGTTCTTTAATGCAACGGTTTTGTAAATTGCAAACCAAAAGGAAACTGCAGCCACTGTAAAAATGCAACTCTGAATGCAATAAAACTTTTAGATGACACAGAAAACCGACATCTGCAAAACAATGGAGTCTTAGGGTTGGACTTTTGCCGAGATGGGATGACTCGGAAGCCACTTAAAAATGGCAGCAGGACCCAGATTCTGGGTTTCCCGCCCCGATTCCCCGTCCTGGCAATTGAACTCCCGACCGAACCAGTTCCATCGCAAGTTAAGCATCTCCTAGATACTACAATTTTCATGGGGTTTGGCCAGCTTCTCCATAACTCATGGTTCATGAGCCCTCACAGAAGTCATGAACCATAGTCTGAATTCAACAGCCTTTAGAAAAGTAAATCCTTTTCACAACCTGTTCTCCTATCTACCTTTGTGTCATCAGCTAATTTAGCAACTATACATTTTGTCCCTTCATCCACGTCGTTGATATAAATTGTAAATAGTTGAGGCCCCAGTACAGATCTCTGTGGCACTTCACTAGTTAAAGTTTGCTAACCCAAGAATTACCCATTTACTGGGTTACCATTTACTCACTGCTTCATGTTAGATAATCAATTACCCATGCCAGTATGTTACCCCCTAAACCATGACCTCTTATTTTGTGTAGTAACCTTTGATGTAGCACCTTATGAAATGCCTTGTGGAAATCCAAGTGCACCACATCTTTATCTTGTTACTCCCTTAAAAGAACAGTAATAAATTAATTAATCATGTTTAAATTAATTAAATATGATTTCTCTTTCACAAAACCATGTTGAGTCTGCTTGATTGCATTAAAATTTTCTGTGTGCTCTGATATAACCTCCTCCATAATCGTTTCTAGTATTTTTTCGAAGACAGGCTAACTGGCCAGTTCTTTCCTGTTTTATATCTCCTTCCTTTCTTGAACAGATGAGTTACGTTTGCTAATTTCCAATCTGGTGGGATCTTTCCAGAATTTCTATGCCAACTCAACACCAACTCATTCTCCCAGCCACTCTCCATGACTCCTCATACTCTCCATGCCAAATCGATGCCAACTCATGCCACTTCCATGTCCAGTATTCACTATGGACGTAACCAATGATCCATATAATAACAATGGCAGGTGTGGAACTACTGAGAAAATTAACACTTATTCAGAAATGTTATTTGAAAAGAAACTGCTGTTTTTACAACCTTATAAAAGTGTCAATCAGACGACCATTAAAGTATCAGTAACAGAGGCATCAAACACTTGACACCTCTATCAAAAATCTGACTAACTCGGTTTTGAATATATTCAATGACCCAGTGTCCACTGCTCTCTGGGGTAGAGCATCCCAATGACCCAGAAAAGCATGGGCCTGAAATTTTATGGTGGTGGGGGCTTGTCCTGACGTGACCAGGCCTTAAGAGGATTTTCCCCCCTTCAGAATGGAGCTTCTGTTGGAGGTGCCTCCCTCCTGCCAGAGATTGACCTTCCTTTATTTCCAGGGACCCTCCCCCCACTCCCACACCCCCTAAACTGTCCCCTGTCCACCAGCCTAAAATTAAGGGCCTCAATTGGGACAAGGGTGGGCTTCTGACAAAATCGCTACAATATCAGGGCAGGCATGAAGAAGGAGGGAATCCCAATGTGCAATTTCACGCTCCGCCACCCACACTCCTCCCCTGTTCCGCACCACCTCAGAACCCATCAGGGTGGGGGAGTGTAAAATTCTGGCCTTGAAAACTGAAAATGTACTAAAGGTTACTCAGCACAGATTTCAAAAGGGAAGATCATGCATGACTAACTTTACTGAATTCATATACATGGAGTTTCAAAAGGCCTTTGATCAGTTAGCATTTGGTAGGCTCATGACTAATGTCAGAGCATATGGGGAATGAATAACAAACCAGATACAAAATAGAAAACAGAATACGGATTAAAGGTAGACTGGCAGAAAGTGGAAAGTGGTGATCTACAGGCATTAGCACTGTTATTCACCATTCCAAGAAATGATTTATTTAATTCATTTATGGAAAGCAGGCATCACTGGCTAGACTGGCAATTACTGCCCATTCCTAGTGGCTCTTGAAAAGATGATGGTCAGTTGCCTTCTTGAACCGCAGTGATGGAGGGAGTTCCAGGATCTTGAAGAAACAACAAGCTGCCCTTGTTCTTCTAGATGTAGTGGTCTTGGTTTGAGAGGTGCTGACTAAGGAACGTTGGTGAGTTCCTGCATTGCATCTTGTAGATGGTACACACTGCTGCCATTGCTCATCAGTGGTGGAGGAGTGAATGTTTGTGGAAGGGGTACCATTCAAGCAGGCTGCTTTGCCCTGAATGGTGTTGAACTTCTTGAGTGTTGTTGGAGCTGCAGTCATCCAGGCAAGTGGACGGTATTCCATCACACTCCTGACTTATGTCTTGTGGATGGTGGGCAGGTTTTGAAAAATCAGGAGGTGAGTTACTCACCACCAGATTCTTAACCTCTGACCTGCTTTTGTAGCCACAGTGTTTAGATGGCTAGTCCAGTTCAGTTTCTCATTAATGGCAACCCCCAGGATGTTGATAGTGGGGGATTTTGTGATTGTAATGCCATTGAATGTCAAGGGGCGATGGTTAGATTTTCTCAGGTCATTGCCTGGCATTTGTGAGTCAAGAATTTTACTTGTCAATCCAAGCCTGGATCGCGTCTAGGTCTTGCTGTATTCGGACATGTACTGCTTCCGAATCTGAAGAGTCACGACTGGTGCTGAACATTGTGCAGTCATCAGTGAACATCCCCACTTCTGACCTTATGATGGAAGGAAGGTCATTGGTGAAGCAATGGGGGATATGTGTAGAAGATATTACCACTTGAGGAGAAATCCAAATCAAAAGGCTGTAAGTATAAGATAGTCTGTAACTAATCCAACAAGAAATTCAGATGAAACCTCTGTATTCACAGTGGTGAGAATGTAGAACTCTATCATTTGAGTGGTTACGGTAAAAACAT
The DNA here is from genome assembly GCF_964213995.1 of Mustelus asterias. Taxonomy (NCBI): domain Eukaryota; kingdom Metazoa; phylum Chordata; class Chondrichthyes; order Carcharhiniformes; family Triakidae; genus Mustelus; species Mustelus asterias. The sequence continues at coordinate 66,776,534 of NC_135807.1, read as the reverse complement.
AGGCACATTTAAGGGTCAGCCAACTGAGTTCATGATGGAGAAAGAAATGGAAGATTATGTTGATGGGATGAAATGAAATAATATGGGAGAAGATTTGTGTCAACCACAGAAACTGGTATATGTTGGGCCAAACAACTTGTTTCTGTGCGATAAATTCCATATGATTTTATTAATTGTTTCACAATCAATAAAATAATTAAAGAAACTCAAGGTTCTTGCTAAATAGTTAAATAAAAGTGGCATCGGAGAAATTAATTGGGGAAATCAGATGGGCCTGGCAATATAGATTCTGCGAAGTATTAAATTAAAAACAGCTTTGAAGGAAGAGGAATTAGTTCATGAATTGGATCTGAGTGATAATAATTCAGGTTGAAAATAAACTCTAGCAATACATGAAATAATTAAATTGAGATTCATCTAAAGTTAATGCTTTAGAGAAAGAAAAATTGGGACAAATCAGATTAAAATGTATCAGGCACCCTTGTCAGGAGTGGAATTTACTGAACTCTTTAATACATCAATTAATTCAAGAAATGTGCATTTCTCATAAAGTGCAAATTAAATGTGACCCCCAAAGAGAGAGGAATTGGGTCTGGAATTGAATCTGCTCGTGAATAAATTAATTAAATATCCTTCAGAAAACGCCGGAGGGGTAACGGTCGCTCACAAATGCTGAATTGAGTGAATGAAAATAGTTATCTCTTGATTGTGAGCAGGAACAGGCTAATAAAGATAAGTAAGAAATAAAAAGTTAAATTAATTAATATTCCAACATTAGAAGATAGTATCTTTGCAAATGAAAATATCAGACAATGTTTGAGCTGGTGGTTTCAGTTGGCCTGAATGGATTTGGAAACTAAAGTTAAGGTTACTGAGAAGGTTCTTGGCCACATGGTATAGGACAACAGCTGTATGAAAAAGTTGTTTTGACATGACAAAAAAATGTTTTTAAGCACAACAGGCACTTGTGTGAAAGTAGCATTACACTATAATAACACAGGAAATAAAGTTAAAATCTAAAGAAAGTGCATACTGTATATATAGCATATATATATATAGCATAGATACGTAATGTGATAGAATTTGAGTTGCTTCCCAAATTTCTCAGCTTCCAGATGTATTAAGTAAGTACTCAAATAGACATAAATAGACCATAAATATTGCATGGCTCCAAAGGCAGCTGTGGTTTTCTGTGATTGAAACACATGTGAAGCCATTTTGTTTCTAGGAATTTCAGAAATGTATTTCATCAAATACACATTTGATTCCATAACCAATGCAACCTCTACAGTTCCGCCACATCCAATCACGAATGCTGGTGGATAATTAAAGAGCTAACTGGATGAGGAGGCTTCACAAATATCTCCATCCTCAATGGAGGGGGAGCCCAGAACATCAATGCAAAAGATAAGGCTGAAACATTTGCAACAATCTTAAGCCAGAAGTGCTGAATGGGTGATCCATCTCAGTTTCCCCCGACAAAGGTCTCCAGCTTCCCAGAAGCCAGTTTTTAGCCAATTCACTTCATTCTAAATGATATCAAGAAACAGCTGAAGGCACTGGATACAATAAAGGCTTTGGACCCTGAAGGCACTCTGACAATAGTACTGAGGACTTGTGCTCTAGAACGAGCTATGCCCCTAGTCAAGCTTTTCCAATACAGCCACAACACTGGCATCTACCCGGCAGGATAGAAAACTGCCTGATATGTCCTGTCTACATAAAGGACAAGTCCAACTTGACTAGTTACCACCCCATTAGTCTACTCTCAATCATCAGCAAGTGATGGAAAGGATTGTCGACCAGGATTTGAACTCAAGACCTCTTGTAAATGTTCTGATTGTAACACGCAAAGCGAGTATCATACCCTAGATACTTCCTGGCCTGGAATAATGTCAGAGCCACAATGGTAAATGAAGTTCGATACCATCCTGGAGATAGCAACCTTCTAGACTGAGGCACAGACTCACGACCCTTTGAGAGTAGTTTCTCCTCATTTCAGTTTTAAATCTGCTACCCCCTGATCCTAAAACTATGACCTCTCATTCTAGATTATCCCACATGAGGAAACATTAGAGCACAGTACATTATTGCATAAAATGTAACTCCTTTACACAATATTATCAGCCTTTATTTGCTTAACACCTGGCCTTTTGAAATGAAATTAAATTAAATTCAATGAAACTAAACCTATTCTATCCTGGTCTACTGTAATTATATTATAAGTTCTTTAAAGATAAAGATGCCCAAGTCCTATTGAAAATGGTACAGCATTCAGCATGCAGGCATACCATCACATTTTTTTAAAAAAGGATTAGATCCATGGGGCCCAATTTTACCATTCATGCCTGTTTTCAGGCGCGAAAACATGGTAAAGTCGGGTGTGAGGTGAATAGCACGATCCGCGCCCGCCTCTGCACCAATTCCCCCTTTACCAAGGCCCAAAAATGGCCACGATCAGCACCGCGCCCGAAACAAGTGCAACGTCAATTTAAATGCATTTGCATACCTTTAAATCAACTTAATGAGCTGGACGCCCAAACTTACCTGCATTACCTTTACCATCGCATTCGCCCGTCCAGATTCGGCGCGAAACAGTCATGCTCGGCAAAGGCCTGTTTCGGGCGCTCCAGCTTCCAGCAGCTTTCTAACTCAGATCGGCGGTGGGGGGGGAGGGAGGCGGGCCAGATGGATCTCTGGTGGGGGGGAAGGGAGAAGGAGGCGGGTCAGATGTATCTCTGGTTGGGGGGAAGAGGGGGTCAGATCATTCTCTGGTGGGGGGAAGGAGGAGGACCAGATGGATCTCTGGTTGGGGGGAGAAGGGTGGGGGGGCAGGGACATGTGGGGTCCGCTGCCACTCTGTGGGCGATCGGTGGGGGCAGGGGGGGTGAATGGATAAGGGGGACAGTTATGTTGTGGGGGTGGGGCAATGTCTGTTTCAGAAAGCAAAAAGATTTATTTTTCTGATAAAATGTAATTTCATTAAGAATTATTTGTAAAATAGTAGCCTATTTCTACTTTTGGGAAACAATTGCTAGGACATGCCTTTTGATGAATAAATAAATACATCTGAATATTATTTTGTTTGACAAATTATCCAAATAAAATTGAACTGAATGGCTGCAACATTAAAATCCACTGAGTATACTTTTCTCAAGTGAGTATAAGATTTTTAAATCTAATTTTTACTCCTCTCATTTGGATGATTAGGGTGTAGGGTTAATGGTGCACATGGGCTACACCAGGTTTGGATTAGCTGGGATGGAGAAGTCAGATTTTTGTTCTTTGTCCTTTTTTCTCTTACTGTTTGTAATATTATGGATTTGTGCATGTTCCTCATTATATTTTCATATGATGTTGTTTCAGGTTATTTTATTGGTTCAGTAAGGAGTTTAGTATCTATTTGTATTGTCACATTGAAGATTTCACTTCTTTTATGACTAGGATATGTGTTGATTCTTACTAAAGGCTGTATTTTTTGAGTCTCCCACAAACTCCTGAAGCACCAAGAAAGTGCATTCCAAACTATGTGCAAGTTACTTTACAATAGCACCTACTTACCCTTTTCCCATTTGTGGTGTACAGCTTTAGTACAGGAAAATTCATCAGCTCACTAATGTGGTTCAGTAGTACCTCAAAGTTCTGCATTCTGTCCCTGTTCAAAATTAGATTACGTCTGAAACTAGGATCACCATTTCTGAAGACAACAAGCTTCTTTGGAATTCCTGTGGCTAGTGCTAAGTCCGCGTGAAATGACTTGGAGGCTTTCTGTCTTGTCTGTCGTGATGCAAGCTCCTCAGGATTATAAGATCTGCTAATAAACCAGGGGTCTTGTTTCCGATTAGCTAGCTCAAGGTTAATAGGTTTCACTTTCCGTTGGTCGGAGCAAACGTAAGATTGTCCATCTTCAAGATCTGAAAGATTCGTCACACTGTTGCCACCACGAGGTGTGGCAATTGTCCGTACCCCAAATGGCAATGGAATCTTCTGAGACAAATTATCTAATAAGGAACCAAATGTCTTAAACGTGTGACTGTTGATGCTCATCCTAATCGCAGAAAACTGTGGGTCGCCACTTTTATAAAAGTAAATCTTTTTCGCTTTAACAGGACTTGGAATTTGGAATTCACGAGTAGTTGTAGGATTCTCAAATTTGGAGATCTGGGCTTCTTCAGAATCTGAAGATTCTTCCTCAGCCATCTTCCACTAATCAACGTTCTGCAATACAGCAATAAAATAAAAATCAACGTCAAACATTTGCCACAATATTAGAGATAAGGAAAACACAAAAACAGAAGGGAAAGGCATACTCTAGGTACATGTACAATAATGGAGAAGATGACAAAATGGAATACTGAAAGGTTATTGGAAAGATGTCAAAAAAATTAGGAAAGCAAAGAGAAACTACAAAATTAAATTAACAAAGACTACAAAAAGAAATACTAAATACCTAAATGACAAAAGGAAAACAAAGATACGGATAGTGTCACTAAGGAACACACATGATAAATTAAAGTAAAAGTTTATTTATTATTCACATGTAAGGCTTACATTATAAGAACATAAGAACATAAGAAATAGGGGCAGGAGTAGGCCATCTAGCCCCTCGAGCCTGCCCCGCCATTCAATAAGATCATGGCTGATCTGATAGTGGTTTAGTTCCACTTATCCGCCCGCTCCCCATAACCCTTAATTCCCTTATTGATCAGAAATCTATCTACCTGCGACTTAAACATGTTTAACGAGGTAGCCTCCACTGCTTCAACGGGCAGAGAATTCCAGAGATTCATTACCCTCTGAGAGAAGAAGTTCCTCCTCAACTCTGTTCTAAACTGACTCCCCCTTATTTTGAGGCTGCGTCCTCTAGTTCTTGTTTCCTTTCTAAATGGAAAGAATCTCTCTGCCTCTACCCTGTCTAGCCCCTTCATTATCTTATATGCCTCTATAAGATCTCCCCTCAGCCTTCTAAACTCCAATGAGTACAGGCCCAATCTACTCAATCTCTCCTCATAAGCCAACCCCCTTCATAGAACATAGAACATAGAACAGTACAGCACAGAACAGGCCCTTCGGCCCACGATGTTGTGCCGAGCTTTATCTGAAACCAAGATCAAGCTATCCCACTCCCTATCATCCTGGTGTGCTCCATGTGCCTATCCAATAACCGCTTAAATGTTTCTAAAGTGTCTGACTCCACTATCACTGCAGGCAGTCCATTCCACACCCCAACCACTCTCTGCGTAAAGAACCTACCTCTGATATCCGTCCTGTATCTCCCACCACGAACCCTATAGTTATGCCCCCTTGTAATAGCTCCATCCACCCGAGGAAATAGTCTTTGAACGTTCACTCTATCTATCCCCTTCATCATTTTATACACCTCTATTAAGTCTCCCCTCAGCCTCCTCCGCTCCAGAGAGAACAGCCCTAGCTCCCTCAACCTTTCCTCATATGACCTACCCTCCAAACCAGGCAGCATCCTGGTAAATCTCCTCTGCACTCCTTCCAGCGCTTCCACATCCTTCCTATAGTGAGGTGACCAGAACTGCACACAATATTCCAAATGTGGTCTCACCAAGGTCCTGTACAGTTGCAGCATAACCCCACGGCTCTTAAACTCCAACCCCCTGTTAATAAAAGCTAACACACTATAGGCCTTCTTCACAGCTCTATCCACTTGACTGGCAACCTTTAGAGATCTGTGGATATGGACCCCAAGATCTCTCTGTTCCTCCACAGTCTTCAGAACCCTACCTTTGACCCTGTAATCCACATTTAAATTTGTCCTACCAAAATGAATCACCTCACATTTATCAGGGTTAAACTCCATTTGCCATTTTTCAGCCCAGCTTTGCATCCTATCTATGTCTCTTTGCAGCCTACAACAGCCCTCCACCTCATCCACTACTCCACCAATCTTGGTGTCATCAGCAAATTTACTGATCCACCCTTCAGCCCCCTCCTCTAAGTCATTAATAAAAATCACAAAGAGCAGAGGACCAAGCACTGATCCCTGCGGCACACCGCTAGCAACCTGCCTCCAATCCGAAAATTTTCCATCGACCACCACCCTCTGTCTTCGGTCAGACAGCCAGTTACCTATCCAATCGGCCAACTTTCCCTCTATCCCACACCTCCTCACTTTCATCATAAGCCGACCATGGGGGACCTTATCAAACGCCTTACTAAAATCCATGTATATGACATCAACTGCCCTACCTTCATCAACACACTTAGTTACCTCCTCAAAAAATTCTATCAAATTTGTGAGGCACGACTTGCCCTTCACGAATCCGTACTGACTATCTCGGATTAATCCGCATCTTTCTAAATGGTCGTAAATCCCATCCCTAAGGACCCTTTCCATCAATTTACCAACCACCGAAGTAAGACTAACCGGTCTATAATTACCAGGGTCATTTCTATTCCCTTTCTTAAACAGAGGAACAACATTCGCCATTCTCCAGTCCTCTGGCACCATCCCCGTGGACAGCGAGGACCCAAAGATCAACGCCAAAGGCTCTGCAATCTCATCCCTTGCCTCCCAAAGAATCCTAGGATACATTTCATCAGGCCCAGGGGACTTATCGACCTTCAGTTTATTCAAAACTGCCAAGACATCCTCCCTCCGAACATCTATTTCCTCCAGCCTATTAGCCTGTAACACCTTCTCTTCCTCAAAAACATGGCCCCTCTCCTTGGTGAACACTGAAGAAAAGTATTCATTCATCACCTCGCCTATCTCTACTGACTCCATACACAAGTTCCCACTACTGTCCTTGACCGGCCCTAACCTCACCCTGGTCATTCTTTTATTCCTCACATAAGAGTAAAAAGCCTTGGGGTTTTCCTTGATCCGACCCGCCAAGGACTTCTCATGTCCCCTCCTAGCTCTCCTAAGCCCCTTTTTCAGCTCATTCCTTGCTAACTTGTAACCCTCAATCAAGCCATCTGAACCTTGTTTCCTCATCCCTACATAAGCTTCCCTCTTCCTTTTCACAAGACATTCCACCTCTTTTGTGAACCATGGTTCCCTCACTCGGCCATTTCCTCCCTGCCTGACAGGAACATACCTATCAAGGACATCCAGTATTTGTTCCTTGAAAAAATTCCACTTTTCATTAGTTCCTTTCTCTGACAGTTTCTGTTCCCAACTTATGCCCCCTAATTCTTGCCTAATCGCATCATAATTACCCCTCCCCCAATTGTAAACCTTGCCCTGCCGTACGGCCCTATCCCTCTCCATTGCAATAACAAAAGACACCGAATTGTGGTCACTATCTCCAAATTGCTCTCCCACAACCAAATCTAACACTTGGCCCGGTTCATTTCCCAGTACCAAATCCAATGTGGCCTCACCTCTAGTCGGCCCATCCACATATTGTGTCAGGAAACCCTCCCGCACACACTGCACAAAAACTGCCCCATCCAAACTATTTGACCTACAAAGGTTCCAATCAATATTTGGAAAGTTAAAGTCCCCCATGACAACTACCCTGTGACCCCCACACATATCCATAATCTGCTTAGCAATTTCTTCCTCCACATCTCTATTACTATTTGGGGGCCTATAGTTCTCCGGTATCAACCTGGTGAACCTTTTCTGTCCTCCCTCCAAGACCAATATATCCTTCCGCAAATAAGGGGACCAAAATTGCACACAGTACTCTAGTTGCGGCCTCACCAGTACTTTGTACAATTGCAGCAAGACCTCCCTGCTTTTATACTGCATCCCCTTCACGATAAAGGCCAACATTCCATTTGCCTTCTTGATCACCTGCTGCACCTGCAAACTGAGATTTTGTGATTCATGCACAAGGACCCCCAGGTCCCTCTGCACAGTAGCATGTTGTAATTTTTCACCATTTAAATAATAGTCCATTTTACTATTATTCCTTCCAAAGTGGATAACCTCACACTTGCCAACGTTATACTCCATCTGCCAGATCCTCGCCCACTCACTTAGCCTATCCAAACCTTTCTGCAGACTTTCCGCATCCTCCACGCAATTCGCTTTCCCACTCATCTTTGTGTCATCCGCAAACTTTGTTACCCTACACTCAGTCCCCTCCTCCAGATCGTCTATGTATATGGTAAACAGTTGAGGCCCCAGCACCAATCCCTGCGGCACGCCACTAGTCACCAACTGCCAACCAGAAAAGCACCCATTTATTCCAACTCTCTGCTTCCTGTTAGATAGCCAATCCTCAATCCATGCTAACACTTTACCCCCAACTCCGTGTACCTTAATCTTCTGCAGCAACCTTTTGTGAGGCACCTTATCGAACGCCTTCTGGAAATCCAAAAACACCACATCCACCGGTTCCCCTCTGTCAACCACACTCATTACATCTTCATAAAAATCCAGTAAATTCGTCAAACACGACTTTCCCTTCATGAATCCATGCTGCGTCTACTTGATCGAACCATTTTTTTCCAGGTGTCCTGCTATTTCTTCTCTAATGATGGATTCCAGCAATTTCCCAACTACGGACATTAAGCTAACCAGCCTGTAGTTACCCGCCTTTTGTCTACCTCCTTTTTTAAACAGTGGCGTCACATTAGCTGTTTTCCAATCAGCCGGCAATGAGGTTACTGTAAAATTCCCCTTGTTGCCACACTCCGGCACCTGTTCGGGTTTTAGGAAACCCACGCAGACATGGGGAGAACATGCAAACTCCACACAGACAGTGACCCAAGCTGGGAATTGAACCTGCGTCCCTGGTGCTGTGAGGCTGCAGTGCTAGCCACTGTGCCACCCCACAAGCAATGACAGTAAAATTACAAAAGATATTGAATGGTCGCATTACGTCAATATTCACCAGGGAGCCTAACAAGGTAGAAATAGACATTAAAAGTATAAAAATGTATTTAAGGTTGATTCAGCAAAAATGTTCTAGAAACAGCTACTTGAAGGTAAATCAGTAAAAATTGGCAGAAGACATCAAAACAACTGGTGTAGTCAATCACACTGAACTGGATAGTCCCGAGTGGTACACACCAGTGCTGATGATCTCAACTGGGCCTTCAGTTTGGAACTGTCCTCACTCTTTGCAGAGGGCATCATTCCACCAGCCAAACCAGCAGATTGGTACCAGCAGACTTAAAGCAGAAGGTACAGAGGACAAGGAGCAGCAGCAGAAGCTCGGGTCCAAACTTCAAAGTCAAACCGTTACCACCACAAAACCAGGAAAAACTGCAGCAATGAAACTGGAGCTTCAACGTGCCATGCAAAACATGCAGCCCATCCTGGAGCAGGAGAGAAGCAACCATCAAGTTACCAAGAAAAAAATCTCAGGGGGGAGGGGGCACAAGAGAATATGAAGAACAGAGAGCAGCATTAGATGCCAAACTGCAAGCTGAACTCAAGGATAAGGAAGATACAAACAAAAGGGAAATAAACCTTCAACTTCCAGGAAGAACATAATTGACTCCACTGAAAAAGAAAAGACAAAACCACTCCATGAATGAACGGAGCAAACATTCACTCTAGAAAGAGAGAGATAAGCCAAAAAAGGAAGACAGATTGTCGATAATGTAAAATACAACACTGAGAGGATCAGGAAGTGAACCAGATGTTGATACCCAAGTGTCAGAAATACCAGAGTGCCAGGTATGACAACTTCAACTCAAGACCAACAGTGTCAGCCAAAAACAGTTGAGACTACCACTCCTTGCAACTTGAAAAGGAGATCTGAAGAGTCGGAAAGCCTCCAGACCACCTGAGTCTGTAAAGTCAGAGACTAGGGGGAGAAGGGAAAGCATGTAAATATTCTAAATATAATTGGATAAGTACTTGGGGGAGGTGTGGTATTAGGGCGTTCAGGACTCTAAGGGTTAATGGGGAACTGGGGAAACTACCGCCCACATTATAATGTTGAGAATCACATGATGTAGTCGAGTGTAGGAGTGAGTCGGGTAGAAGTCAGCCTGGAGATTGCACCAAGTCAGGAGTTTATCATGTATACATGTATATAGTTACATGTTGTAAACAGTTATTGTACAACCCTACAAGCCTCTAGATCTCGTCTTCAGGCAATGTCAGATTCTAGAATCATAGAATCCTTACAGTACAGAAGAGGCCATTCAGACCACCAAGTCTGCACCGACTCTCTGACAGAGTATTTTACCCAGGCTCTCTCCTCTGCTTTATTCCTGTAACCCTAAACTTTTACCAGGGCTAATCCGTCCAACCTACACAGCTTTAGACTATGGGAGGAAACCGGAGCACCTGGAGGAAATCCACTCAGACACAGGAAGAGTGTGCAACCTCCACACAGACAGTCACCCATGGCCAGAATTGAACCTGGGTCCCTGCCACTGTGAGGCAGCAATGCCACCATGCCACCCTTACAAGATGATTATACTGAAAGCCACTGGGCAAAGAGAAAAATTGAGCGACAAGAGTGTTTCAGGAATGACAGGATATACTTATTAGAAAGGGGTGAACAAGTGGTCCTCGTTTCTCTATAAAGGAGAGAGTAGAGGGGTGATGGCTTGATCAAGATCTTTAGGGTGCAATTCTCAGGCTCAGTTTGTCACAGGTGTAAATCCATTATGGCCACTAAATCTTGTGAGAGGGTCATGACAGGATTTGTGGCAGTGAGATCACAGTTCGAGATCACCCCTGCCAGTGATGTAATCATGCTGGTGTGAACTTGATTTCCTTTGATTTGAATGTATTTAAATATCTTTTAATGGCTTAACGCCATTACTTCCAGCCACGTTAGATGTTCCCCCCACCAACGTGATCTCATGCCGGCGGGAATCACCACTGGCTTTTGGAAACGGGGATGCAGAGGTGAGCATAGCCCTCAAGTGGTGAGGTCATGGCAGGGCAGTGTCAGGCAGCACCAAACTTAGTGCCAGGTTGGCACAGCCAGAGGCAGGCACTCTGTGTAGCCCTGGGGGTAGGGGTGGGGGGGGGGGGGTTGTTTCCTTAAGTATTGGGGGGAGTTGATGGATGATGGAGAGGGAGGGAGAGGGCCCTTTCAGTGACAGGATGCGGGGGGGTTGCCCTTCTCGGGTGATGACTGATGTTGTTCCCTATGCCCGTCGGGGGTCCTGATATTTTTTGTGAGGAGGAGGGGGGCCTGTAACAGCTTTCAGATCAGGGGCCCTTCAAAAAAGGTGTTCTGTTCTCTGAATCCCAGCTTTGCCAGTGAGTTTAGGCCCCGTCCCTGCAGCTGGCTATATAATCCACGCCAGCACTTTGAAATTGCACAGGGTGTTTGATCCGGTGACAAAAGGTGTCTGTGAAGGCAACGCGTGTCACACAGCTTTTCTCACCTGATCCAGCTCTCTGTGCAGAATCTTACCCAAAGATGGGGAAGTGTCAGGATCTGACTGAAAACCGGCGTGTTTATCACCAGAGAAACCTCCAGGCAGGTTTCCTCTCCAAATCTCATGGCGCTTTGTCAAAAAAAAACAGGGAGGCGTGTTTCACAATGCAGTTTCAAGGGGCAAAAATAACCTCTGACCCCAGGCCATCACCACTCTCGCCCCATCCCCTGATCATTGTCGACATCCCCATCACAATCAAAGCCGGCATTCCCACACCCTTACCACCTCCCCCCCCCAGCCACCCATGCAATTGACGCCGGCATACCTCCCCCCACCAACAGTCATCGCCGGCATCCCCCGGGGGGATCCCCACGACAGGTTCGCACCTGGGTGAACCTGTGGTAAATGGGGATCATGTCACAAGGGGGGTCTGTAATATTATTCTAATGTATTTAAATGTATTGTAATCAGGTACACGCCCATTATGTGCGTGAACTTGATTACATCACCGGCGAGGAGCAGCAAAAATCAGAGATTGTGATCTCACTAGCGAGATTCACGATTTCCACATTTTGCCAGATCTTGAGCCCCTTTTGCCGATCCTATGGATGGAGAGAGTGCAGGCTCAAGGTCGCCCCCTCTGCAATTTTGGGAAAAATTCCACCCTTAATATTATAAATTGGTTTGATAGGGTACATGTGGAGAAGATGTTTCCACTTGCGGAGGTTGTCAAAACTAAGGGCTGCAAATATAAAATAATCACCAACATATCCAATGTGGAATTCAGGATAAACCTCTTTACAAAAGGAATGTGCAACTTGCTAACAAAAGAGACAGGGTTTTTTGGATTGTTGACTTTCCTGCTCTGCCACCCAGTCAGCAGAGAATTCATTCTCGTTGATCACGGCAGCCCTGCTGCCATTTAACATTCTGACAAGTGTTACCTGATGTGAAAAGGAGGCAGTTGAGGGAGACAATCTGTCCTTTCTGTCCGAGGCCTGACCAGGGTCAGGTTTCCTCCCTGCACCTGTCAAAAGTGAGGTAAGGTGGAAAGTGGCCCTTTAAGAGACCAGTGTTGTCCACACGTAGGCGTCAATTGTGGCGAGAGTGTCAAGGCCACTTTAGGCCTTGTTCTCCCCATGTAAAATTGCAAACGGGTCAGGGACAGGAGGACAGCGAGAAGGCCACCTGTGCAATTTTTAAAAACTGCAAACATGCCAACAGGGCAACATAAAATTCTCCCCAAGGACTGGCTGAGGTGAATAGTAGAGAGACATATAAGGGGGAGTTTGATAAGCACACAATGGAGAAAGGAAGAAGAAGCTGATAGGTTTGGCTGAAGAGGGGTGGAAGATGGCTTATGTAAAGCATAAACACTGGCATGGATCAGTTGGGTTGACTGACTTGTTCCTGTGCTGTAAGCTGGAATTTTCCAGCTGTTCACGCTGGTGGCATCTTCTGGTCCCGCCGACGCTCCACCCCCACTGCATGGTTTCCAGCAGAGTAGGGTGGAGTCAATGGGAAATCCCACGGGACCGAAAATCCTACCACTGGCCAATGGCGCATTGCCTATCACCACGAGAAGCACGCCACAGGGAGACCAGAGAATCCTGCCCATAAGTAAGGGCTGTAATTCTATGAGAATGTAACTCTACTTCAACCTTTAAACGAGCTTTGGGTCATGCTTTTAATCTCTCCTTTGGTGTTTCCTTTTTCTCCCTTGCAATGCTAGGAAGTGCCTGGGCATGTTTTCTTAGGGGAAATCTTACAAAACATGGCTACTATATCATCAACTTCAGGGAGCGTAAAGGAGAACATGCCCCTGTCTACATCAACGGGGATGAAGTAGAAAGGATTGAGAGCTTAAGTTTTTAGGTATCCAAATCACCAACAACCTGTCCTGGTCCCCCCATGCCCACCAACACCTCTACTTTTTCAGAAGACTAAGGAAATTTGGCGTGTCAGCTACGACTCTTACCAACTTTTACAAGTGCACCACAGAAAGCATTCTTTCTAGTTGTATTACAGCTTGGTATGGCTCCTGTTCTGCCCAAGGCCGCAAGGAACTACAAAACATCATGAATGTAGCCCAATCCATCACGCAAACCAGCCTCCCATCTATTGACTCTGTCTACACTTTTCGCTGCCTCGGCAAAGCAGCCAGCATAATTAAGGACCGCATGCACCCCGGACATTCTCTCTTCCATCTTCTTCCATTGGGAAAAAGATACAGAAGTCTGAGGCCGCGTACCAAACCGACTCAAGAACACCTTCTTCCCTGCTGCTGTCAGAGTTTTGAATGGACTTACCTTGCATTAAGTTGATCTTTCTCTACACCCTAGCTATGACTGTAACACTACATTCCACACTCTTTCATTTCCTTCTCTTTGAGCAGTATGCTTTGTCTGCATAGCACACAAGAAACAATAATTTTCACTGTATTTTAAAACATGTGACAATAATATATCAAATCAAATCAGTGTTGTTTCCAGCAAGAAAACTGGTTTCACACCATCATGCAGGGGGCAGGGCCTCAAAATGCCAGCAACACCCCACTGTTCAGAAATTGGAGTGTCCTTTTAAAGATGGTTCCCCAGTCAGAGCATGTATAAATCTGCCCCCCTAGCCCATGTCTCAGTGTCTTCCATCCCCACCTCCAATCAGTGTTGGCGCTTCTCTTCCCTCCCCACTCCTTCCCCTGATCATTGGCCCTTTCCGCCCTCCCAATCATTACCCCTCTCCCCATGGCCATTGTTGGCATCCACTGTTCCTCCATCTGCTTCCGGCCACCCCCCATGAGACTCCCACTGCGGCCCACCTTTTGGCACATGTTGGCACTGTCAGGTAGGCACTGCATGGGCATAATGACCACCTGACAATGCCAACCTGTGCCAAGGGGCAGTGCCAGGGGGCATTGCCAAGCCAGTGCCTGGCCATGTCCCTCTCACCCGGAGGCTATACATACCTTTACTCCCCTGGGTAGACCCCCACAACAGCTTCACATCTAGGTGAACCTGCTCTAAACTGCACCAATGTGATGTCACATTAAGAAGTTTAACTGATAGCCAGGTTCCGCACACACAAGGACGGCCTCAACCGGGATATTGGGTTTATGTCACACTATTTCACATAAATATTTCTGCTTTTTTCCTCCTGAGTCTTTATCATGCGATCCTAGAATCAGAATTTATGTCACACTATTTGTAACTCCCACAGTTGCGTGGACCTGCAGAGTTTCACTGGCTGTCTTGTCTGGAGACAATACACATCTTTTTAGCCTGTCTTGATGCTCTCTCCACTCCCATTGTTTTGTTTCTTAAAGACTGGATTAGTTGTAAGTATTCGCATTCCAACCATTATTCATGTAAATTGAGTCTGTGTCTTATAAGTTCTGTTTGTGAACAGAATTCCCACTCACCTGAAGAAGGGGCTCAGAGCCTCGAAAGCTTGTGTGGCTTTTGCTACCAAATAAACCTGTTGGACTTTAACCTGGTGTTGTTAAACTTCTTACTGTGTTTACCCCAGTCCAACGCCGGCATCTCCACATCATGTCACATTAACGCAGTGTGAATATACCAGGCAGGGCGCGGTGTCACTATTCGGTGAGGGAGTGGGTTAATGAGATTCAAGTTTATTGAAGTGCATGTAAAGCAGGTTCACGCCCTTTCTCGCTACAAGATCTGCAACTTCCGGATCTTGAGCTCCCGCCGGCATTCGCAAGTATGGCGAGCAGGGCTCAAGGCCCCCCCTCACTTGTGTTAAGATCTCAGTTTTTTAAAAAGAAAACCACAAAATATAAATAATATATAAAAATTGTACTTTTAAAAATTTTACATACCTGGTCTTAGACCAAAACTACTCAAGTGTCTTCAAATATCTACAGAAGAGGGAAATGAAAACATTGGAATAATATCCCATTCATTTTGATCATTCTGAAACACTCAAACCAATATTTATGTTTACAATGAAAAAGTATTCTAAAAGATAAAGCTACCCAGTAAAAATATAATTCTGCCCTACTAATTCTTACTTTTCACGACAATGATATTGGGATTGACAGCACACTCTATACAGTTCTTTAATGGCAGAACAGAATTAACGTTCTGAGTCCGTATACATATTATTTATATTTTATGGCTTTATCTTAAAAAACTGAGATTTTAACACAATGGGGGGAGGAAATTCTTCTTCAAAAAAGAGTCATACGGACTCGAAATGCGAACTGTGTTTCTCTCTCCACAGATGCTGTCAGAGCTGCTGAGTTGATCCAGCATTTTCTGTTTTTATTTATCCAACAAGGATTTAGATGGATCAGGGTCAGAAACTCCCAGCTGTAATTGGGTGTCAGACATCTGAGCTCAGAAGGGGCTGGAGATAATCCACTGGCGGTGCTTGCCACTGTTTCCATAGAAACTAAGTGCTTGCCCACCAAACTAGCATTTCCTGGAGAGGGCTATTCAGTGTAATTGCTGGGAATTTTGCAGCCAATATACTTCCAGTATCGCACTGCTTTAGCAATTCTATCAGTAATATTTTAATAAGATTATTTTATAACCATACATTATAACTTCACAGAAAGGAAGTTGTGGACTTCATGCTTCACGTTTATGGTCAAATTAGGAATAAATCATTTTGAATTTACTAGACTTTTAATTTGAATGACCAAATTTGACAGTCTCATTACCAACACGTGGAGTTAATAATTTGTTTTATCACACCTAAATTCTCAAGAAAATAAAATGGCTGATAGCAGACCAGCAAATTATGGAAGGTAAAATTTTCAAGGTCTTGGAATCACGTACTATAAAGTATTACTATTAACAATGAAATAATACTGAGTGGTACATTTTTCAACAATTGCAACTCTGAACACTGCCTTAACTAAAGGACGATGACTGCACTTGTAAGAGAAAAGGATTTTTTGAGACTATTCTAATTTAACATTTAGCATTTTACAAGCTGCATGTAAACATGGTATTCTAACGAAGTATTTTAACCAACCTTTCAATATAAATCTTGTTTGTTTGATTAATTAAAATGTAATGAATAGAAATGACCAATAACATCCTCTGTATGTACAGACGATCTATCCACAATACCAGAAATTCAGTTTAAAAATGCAAGTGCTTACCCAACACATTACAATCAGCAGGCATTATAGAAGTCCAATACATTTAACAGTATTTTTTGTCCATTTTTGTACTGAATATTGGTAACTTCAGTCGACTGCCCAGTGTCATGTTGAATGATTGCTCTGCAAGATTTATTTCAAGCTTCACAGTGCAACAAACAGCAGAATCAATTTGCTTAATCTAGTCTCAAACTAATCTCAACTAAAGCACATATACACTGTTATAAAACTCCACAGGCTGAAATAGTACAATCACTTCATAAATTGTATCAAATTTAATTGTCTGCTATTTTAAGATAGATATTAACATATATATATTAAACTGTTTTGTGACTTTCCTAAATAGTTGCAGTACAGCAACGTAAATTTTAAACCATTACTACTTGATCACATGACACGCTTCACAATCATAGGTCAGTAGTGAAAGATATAATCACATCAAATCTGAATATGAAGCTCAAAATATGAATTCCTCCTCAAAGTGTGAACATTGTTATAACACCGACATGAGGTGTGGACTATTCTGTAAACCACCACTCAAATTGCTCACCGCTTGTAATGTTATTCAATACCCCGGATTTCATTACTAATTGTGTTGTAACATAATCTCAGCCACTATTCACTGGATGTAAAATTGAATACAGCCCATCCACATTATTTTAAAATATATTTTTTAAATGTTATTCCTTTCTTAAGGTTACAAAGCCAATGCGCAGAGAGGGCAGAGTAAGCCCTTAATCCATCTCCTTGTTTGCTCCAAAAACCAATTCAAATTGAATCCAATTCATGGGTTTCCGCAAGAGACAGATACAAGATCCAAGCTGACAAGAAGAGGCATTGCACCTGATCATGGGCCTGATCTGACGCTTGATCTCAGTCAAAAGGCTGAGAAAGAGAGATATTGCAGTTACAAAATGCAAGAATTATAGTGGGCCTGAAGAACAGATGAGAATTACTCTAAAGACTAATCTGCTTTGATGCATTTTTTACTAATCAGGATTACCGAGTATTTAGATCACCCTTCGAAAAAACAGTCATTGCCCGCCATATGGCTTTCTGACTTTATTGTAAAATGTAAAGTGGACGCTAAGAATGTTAATCACTCTTATATCTTTCACTAGTTTTTGATTTGGATATTAATTACAGTGGACGTAGAGGCAAGTACCATGCAGTTCATGGACATATAAAGGAATGAGTTAGAACATACGTATGGAAATCATTCTTTCAAAACGATTCTGTTCTTAATAATAAAAGCAAAGTTCATGAAAAGTTACTTTGGCAAATATTTTTTGTTGGGAAAGGGAGCAGTCATTAGAGCTGCACTATCAGGATAATTATCTAATGAAACAATGCCACATTTTACAAGATTGCGTGTTTGCAAATGAACATCTAAATTTTGATGCGTGAATTCTCCCATCTATATGTTATTTGTATTAAAATATAAAGTCAACGCGGTAGTCTGAATTTGTTCATCGCGAATACTGTAATTTGTACAAAGCCATTCGTTGTGTAGATAAATGTGCAATTTTGTAGCGCGCTTGTTGGAGCTTCGTCCGGTTTGTCTGGAAATGGATGGTTAAACATGTTGGATGGACTCACCATAGTAACTGAGCGGCTGTGCTGGGAATTGTAATGCTAGGCGTCTGCTGCTGCTTTTGGAGAATTCTCGGTTTCCATGGGAGTGAAGCTGGAGCCAGGTGAAGGCACGGACACATTGCCCTGCTGTCAACGCTCTGCATGTTCCCATTGTCACTCCGACACGCCGCTCCGTGACTTCACAATGTACTCGCCAGGGAGGGGTGGGGAGGCTGCTTTCTCCTCAAGAACAACAAGGGCTTGCTTGACTTGCAACTTGCTCGCAAGAGACAAGGGGGTGGGGTGGGAAAGGGCACCTCCTCAGGAAGCCCTTGCACCAGGTCAGGTAAGAAATGGAAAACACCCCGCATGTTTGTGATCAGTTCTGGGGAAAACTGAGCTTAGCATTCAGGTCCCTCAACAGTTCTGACATTTTTTCAATTCAATTATGTGGCAAAAAGGTGTAGGCCATCAAGCTTGCACTGGTCCCACCTTCCCCAGAACCGGTCCCAATGTCTCAGAAATCTGATGCCCACCTTCGTCCACCAGCTTATGTATTTAAATGCTCAATTCTCATATTTCTGCACTCATTTGCATATGGGACTGGGAGTAATCCTGAGATTACTGATTTAGAGATTCTGTTTCCCAGTCTCCTTCCTGACTCCCTAAAATTGACTTTCAGGACCTCATCCCCTTTCCTACCTGATTTGGTGCCAACGTAGGCCACAATCTTTGACTAATTACCCTCCCCAGGCTCCTGCTGCAACCTCTCCGAACCAACTTTGACCCTGGCACCAGGGAGGTAGCGTACTATCCTGGAGTCACATCTATGGCTACAAAAACACCTGTCTGTTCCCCTAACTAATGAATCCAGAACACTACTGCCCATCCCCTCTTCTTTTTCCCCTGCTACAAATGTGGCTTTGATTGCAATCCTTCAAGGAACCAATGCCCTCTCTGATTGGTGAGAAGGACCCCAGGGGACTCCTGCACTAGCTGCCTGATTTTCACGGACTGCCCGATGATCACTCATTCCCTTTCTGCCTCCAGGTTCCTAAGTTGTCATGTGACCATCTTTCTGAATGTGCTATCTACATAGCTCTCAGCCTTGCTGATGCGTCACAGTAACTCCGGCTGTCATTTGAGCGCCGAAATCCCAAACTCAAAGTTATGCTGCTGGTGACGCTTCCCGCATATGTTGCCATCTAGGACACCAGGAGCATCCGCGACTTCCCACATACTACAAGACACACATTCCATAAGACTGAGTCGTCCTGCCATGGCTTCAGTTGACTTTCCTTACACTTACTTTATTCTTCTTTGGTTTACATATGCAAATTTGTTTGACCTGGCCTTGAATTTACTTCCCTATTGCTGGTGTTTCTTACTTGAATGTAACTAGCTTCTTCTTTTATAAAGTATGGCTGAAATTCTACCACCTCGCCCACCCCAGAATCAGGACGGGCAAAATTTCCAGATTGGAATTATCCGTTGGCCTCAGGCAGGATTTTATGATCTGGCCCGAGCGAGGCTGTAGAATCCTGTCCTATGTGTTTTTCTAATTCTCAGCCACAATTTCATCCAACCAATGGACATATGTTTCTCTTGTAATGTTAGATGCTAGGTGCTGCTAACTGCCTGAGCCATGGCCTTCCACTTGCACTCCCCTCAGCTGCAACTGACTGCCTGACTCTGTCCTCCTCTTGCACTCTCCTCACTGCCTGTCCATGGTCCTCCGCTGACACTCTTCTCGATTCTCCACTTGCACTCTCCCCCTCCATGGTCTCACCCCTCCCTGTTTCTGTAACATCCTTCAGCATTATAACTAACCCATCTTCCCACGCCTCCCCCCACCCTCTCTGATATTTGTAATCCTCTCATTCTGGCCTCTTGAGCAGCCCTGATTTTAATTGGTCAATCAACCTCTCTGCCATTTTCTGTCTCTTTCCTCCTTTAAAACTCTTCCTAAAACCCACCTCTTTCTTTGAGCCTATCCTAATATCGAATTTGAGCCAAATTTTGATAATGTTCCTGTGAATCACCTTGGGACATTTCATTCTTTCCACCAGCAGTGCGTACCATCTACAAGATGCACTGCAGGAACTCACCAGGCTCCTTTGACAGCACCTTCTAAATCCATGACTTCTACCACCTAGAAGGACAAGGGCAACATGCATGGGAACACCACCACTTGTAAGTTCCTCTACAAGCCTCATTATCCTGGCTTGGAACTATTTTGCTGTTCCTTCACTGTCACTGGGTCAAAATCCTGCAACCCCCTCCCTGGCAGCACTGTGGGCGTTTCTACATCACATGGACTCCAGCAGTTCAAGAAGGAGGCTCACCACCACATGCTCAAGGGCAATTAAGATGGGCAATAAATGCTGGCCCAGCCAGCAACACCCACACCCCATGAAGGAATGCTGACTGACCTGATGAGTGTTTCTAGCATTTTCTGTTTTCCAGATTTCCAAAAAATGTGAGGTTTTTTGTTATTTTTAAATGAATTGGGAGAGTTAGAGGTATAGGCCAAGACTATTATCAAGTTGAACAATTGGAAAGAATTAGTTATTTATATATATTTTAAAGAATAAACCACAACAGACTGTAAATTTGTTGCAGTAAACCAGGATAATGTTATTTATTTTACCACGACATACAGAAGTTACTTTTTTTTTTACACAAAGTCTTTAAATTCTGTGGTGTTTATGCTGAATCTGGGCAATTCTTGTGATGTCACCACTTAGTTACACTAGTGCTCATGCAACCCTTTAATCAGGGGAAGAGTTCTGCCCTCCAGTTCCCAAGTCAGGGAAATGCCAAAGTCTCTAATTATGGGCAATAATTTAGGACTGAAATGAGGAAACATTGAATGACTATAAATGCATTCCTCATTTTCATTTTAAGTTATAATTAACACAACTTAAATAATTTATTAGTGCAAGGGGCTGGGAGATTTCAATGGGGCCGGATTAGTGCAATTCGCGTTGGGCATCCGGCCCCAAGTGCCTCTCCCAGCGCCAGGTGAACGGTCATCCAGACTCAAAATGTTGGCTGTATTCTTTCTCCACAGATGCTGTCAGACCTGCTGAGATTTTCCAGCATTTTCTGTTTCAGATTCCAGCATCTGCTTTCATGACATTAGATAGCTCCATGGAACAAAGGGACCTTGGTGTGTTTGTCCACAGATCTCTGAAGGTGGAAGGACATTTTAGCAAGGTGGTGAAAAAGGTATTTGGGACACTTGCCTTTATCAATCAAGGCATAGATTACAAAAGCAGGGAAGTCATAGATTTTTATAGAACTTTGGTGAGGCCACAGCTGGAGTACTGTGTGCAGCTCTGGTCGCCATATTATCAGCAGGATGTGATTGCACTGGAGGGGATGCAGAGAAGATTCACCAGGATGCTGTCTGGGGTGAAACATGTAAGTTATGAAGTAGTTGTAGAGGTTTGGGTTGTTTTTGCTGGAGCAGAGAAGGCTGAGGGGTGACCTGATTGAGGTGTACAAGATTGAGGGGCATGGACAGAGTGGATAAGGAGCAGCTGTTCCCCTTAGTTGAAAGATCAGTCATGAGGAACAAAGGCTCAAGGTGAGGGACAGGAGGTTTAGGGGGGAATGGGAGGAAAAACATTTTTAACCAGCGAGTGGTAATGGTCTGAAATACGCTGCCTGGGAGGATGATGGAGGCGGATTGTCTCACAGCCTTTAAAAAGTACCTGGATGAGCAATTCATAGCATTCAAGGCTATGGGCCATGTGCTGGTAAATGGCATTAGGTAGGTAGGTAGGTCAGATGTTTCTCACGTGACAGTACAAACTTGTTGAGCCAAAGGGCCTCTTTGGCGCTGTGAGATTCTATAATTCTGTGCTGTACCAAATTTCATTGACATCCATCCATTAGTTTCTGAGATATATTGTTTACAAACTAACAAACAGACTAACCAACAGAGGCAACACCATTGCCTCAGTCCACCTTCAGTGGTGGAGGGAATCAGCAACATTATCCCTTCACTTGTACCTTGAAATGTGACTTAGGACCTTTAAAGTTTTAATTCAGACCTTTATTTTCCTTTCCAGTATTTCCATGGAATGTTCTGTGCCAGTATCTGAACTGTGGCTGCGAGTGCTAGATCAAGGGATGGGGTCTTCCTATCAGTGTTGGGTTGTTGCTCTCACTTCCTCACAGGGTTACTGTGCCTGGGCAGGTAACAGTTCATGGGCATCTGAAAGCAAACAATCAGAAGGGGAAAGCTGGATTGAGGGTAGGGGGATGAAGTGGGAAACAACAAAGCAGATGTTAGACACCATAGAAACATAAAAACGTAGAAACCCTACAGTACAGAAAGAGGCCATTCGGCCCATCGAGTCTGCACCGACCACAATCCTACCCAGGCCCCACCCCCATATCCCTACATATTTTACCTGCTAATCCTTCTAACCGATGCATCTCAGGACACTAAGGGGCAATTTTAGCATGACCAATCAACCTAACCCGCACATCTTTGGACTGTGGTAGGAAACCGGAGCACCCTGAGGAAACCCACGCAGACACGAGGAGAATGTGCAAACTCCACACTGACAGTGACCCAAGCCGGGAATCGAACCCAGGTCCCTGGAGCTGTGAAGCAGCAGTGCTAACCACTGTGCTACCGTGCTGCCCATCTGCAGCTTGTTTAATCATGCCAGGTAGCAGAATGAGAAATCTTCATATGGTGAGTCACTGTGAAGAGCCAGTCTGGGGTGTAAAGAAGGGTTCATTTGCCAGCTCTCTGGAGAGCAAGGTCTCACAGGAGACTCAGACAAGGATCTCAATGAGGTACACACAAGGAGAGTACTGATGAGTATCTACACTATGATACTGTGTATATTGTCTCCCTCCTGTCACTGTCAAGATGTCTCCGACTAGGCAGAGGACATCACACAAAGTTTACCCTCTCCATAGTCTCTATGGAGTTTACCCTCTCCATAGCCTCTGCTCTATCTTTATTTCAACAAGGTGGCCTTTTAATGAGATGCCATGAGATGCTAATGAACGCAAGTGGGGTTCCTGACATTGTTCATTGGGAAACTCAAGCAGCCTTGGAAGTTGGGAGACAGAATTTCAACAGTTTATTCCATTGTTGGAAAACAGATTTTGTACCTCCTGTCAAATTAGGAATCCCTGCCTACCATAATTCCCACTGTTAGTGGGAGCAGCAAATTCCACCCTACAGAAACAAGATTAAGTGAATCCATTAGTGTTTATGACAAAATATGTACCTGAGTAACAAATAAGTACATTCATGAATTAATCAGAATAGAAACATTAACACAGGAAGATGCAGAATTACTTTAAGTTAGGATTGAATGACTATAAATGCATTCCTCATTTTCATTTTAATTTATAATTAACACAACTGAAATAATTTTATTCATTCTTCTTGAATGAGTCATCTTTTATAAAACCATTAAGGAAACAAATCACTTATTACTAGCCTAATGACCTAAGAAATGCCTGTGGCATGCCGTACACTTCCAAATTCTTCTGACCCTGTACACTGCCATTATTTTGTGCACTTAACTTTTACATAAGGTATGAGACCAGGAAATTGTTATCAAGTAGAAGAGGAAATTATCACATTCCTAGTGCCTGGGGTCAGCTGAAATGAGACCATAGAACCCAGGCTGTTTCAATCCCTTCTTGGACAAACTTTTCAAAATTAGAGATTAAGGACATTGCAGATCAGTTTTAATTGTACAGAAAATCTTTCTTTCCCAAATAATAGTTACTCTTTCAATAATTGTTTTCATAATTGTTAGCATTACAGATTGATTCTTGAGAAACTGCATTTGGTTTGAATAAGAGGGAGCTGGATCTGAAAGCAAATGTGATCGAACAAGTATTCCTTACTGATTTTTTCCGGACTCTTCTCAAACTGGAGGAATCTTATCGATGCGAAAGGGAATCACGCAGGAAATTTGGATACTGTGATGTAATAACGTTTTTTTTAAACACATGCTTGGTCGGTTCTGCTCTCTGTAAAAAAAAAGTCAGCATACCCGATAATCAGTTCATTCCTCCCCTCCCCCCAACTCTCGTATCGAGTCTTTGCATTCATTACCTAATGCCATTCACATTAACTCATATTTCTGGATCTGACTATGGGTTAACTACGTACCTCTTTTCATAATAAGATTCTTCCTAAAACATCTTTCTTCTTTCCAGAAGAGAGAAAAATATCAGTTGTTACATGACTTTGTCAAACCCATACTAATGAACTTAAATGTCTTAGACTTTGCCCTGAGCGATTCAGTGATTGATGAACATAGTGGTCAGAATGTTGTGCTCACCGAACAGATGCGCAGCAGACACGATCAGTCGTGAAATGGGACGCAATGATGTCGGGGGTGGGGGGGGGGTGTCTTCTCATCATCATATCACCTCACTATATTTTGGTCAGTGGGAGCACATACAAAAGTTGGAAGCATGTCCGCCAACACTCAAACGGCAAATTAAAGCAATTTCAAATGCAATTGACTATGATTTTCGGTGGCTTTTTTCAACATCCAGATTGTGTGTGACCATAAGAATCAGACACCACAGGTTTGTGCCTGGTATCCAGGAAGCTGCCATGATGCCAAATCATCCATCATTCCCAGGTGCCAAGGCTCTTTGTGGCTCCAGTTGATTGGATGGTTGGCTCCTGGGGGACAAAGGCTATCCACAAAAAAAGTGGCTGATGATGCCACAGACATTCAGGGCATGCAGCTGAGGAGTGGTACAATCGGAGACATGCAAGGGCAGTAATTGAGAGGACCATACGCCTTCCCAAGATGAGGTTTTGCTGCCTGGACCGTTCAGGGAGCTCACTTCAAAATCCTGCTGAGTGCATTACTCTGCATTGCACAATCTGGCTCTGTCAACAACGTTGGGGGGTGAGGGAGGAGCTCATTGAAGGATGAAGACAGCAATCCAGCTCCACAGGCTGCAGAGGGTGATTCAAGTGCTGAGTCTGAGGAGGAGCTGGATGAGCCTCTGGTTGAGGAGCTCGATGTGAGGATCCTTATGGGAGGAAGGGAGAATTTGATTTAGAAGATTTTCAGCCAGAAATCTAAAGCAATGAGTCAAGATGATGGCAAAGGAAAAACCACCTCATCAAAGCTAGCTGGTGAGGCACTCCTGTCATCCTTATGTCAAATCCCAACATCTGAAGTAAACTATGCAGCCCATCATCCCTATTAATTACATGAGGGACAGTAAGGCAATTGCAGATAATGTAACATTTTTATAATGAAGGCAAAGACGCAAATGAACAATTACACAAATGCCGAGGAAACCTAATCACCTGTGATAACCCCTTATGTGATCATTGTGACTTAAACCTCTGCATACAAGTGCTGCATCTTGGTTCTCCCTCCTCGATGGCAGTTTTCTGATACTGACGCCTCATCGGCCTTGATGACCTTGGTGGCTGTCACCGTCTGGGTGGGAAAGACTGGTGCCATGGATGGACACTCCTTAGTCGTCATGGTCTCATCAGATTCGACGGTCACAGGCAGAGGAGTGGAGGAGCTGCTGCCATCATCTGAAGTACCCTGAGAGGAGCCTGCAGATGTGAGCTGTAGCTTGTCCACCAACATGATATTGGTTTGAACTTCCCTGCTCACCACAGCTGGCAGAGTCACTAGATGCCTCATCATTTCACACCGGCAATGACCAGCTGAGGATTATCAGGTGGGCAGAAATTCAGCAAGATTGATCTTTCACAAGCAAACTTACAGATGAATGTAGCCGTTGAATCTAAGCCATTGCTAAACCATTACTCATAAAAGTCTTTTTCATTATAAAAGATTGCATTTTGGAATAACACCAGCACCAGCCTTATTGCAAAGAATGATGTATCATATTTTAAGTGGTCTCTCTGGAGTAGAGTTACCTGGACTTTTTCCAGACTTCAGTCCAGTATTTGGGTCATGTTATCGACATTAAAGGCTGACATAAAGCACTCAAAATGATGGACACATGATGCAATTGAACTATTTTCCAGGATTAGTAAATTATTATGGCAAATTTGTTCTTAGCTACATTATTGAAGCCATTGCATAACTTACTAGTCATGGGACTGGACAACAGAATGTGAGAAAGCATACAAGAATGTCAAAGCTGCTTTGCGGGAATCTGAAGTATTAGAACATAGAACATAGAACAGTACAGCACAGAACAGGCCCTTCGGCCCATGATGTTGTGCCGAGCTTTATCTGAAACCAAGATCAAGCTATCCCACTCCCTATCATCCTGGTGTGCTCCATGTGCCTATCCAAGAACCGCTTAAATGTTCCTAAAGTGTCTGACTCCACTATCACTGCAGGCAGTCCATTCCACACCCCAACCACTCTCTGCGTAAAGAACCTACCTCTGATATCCTTCCTATATCTCCCACCACGAACCCCATAGTTATGCCCCCTCGTAATAGCTCCATCCACCCGAGGAAATAGTCTTTGAACGTTCACTCTATCTATCCCCTTCATCATTTTATAAACCTCTATTAAGTCTCCCCTCAGCCTCCTCCGCTCCAGAGAGAACAGCCCTAGCTCCCTCAACCTTTCCTCATAAGACCTACCCTCCAAACCAGGCAGCATCCTGGTAAATCTCCTCTGCACTCTTTCCAGCGCTTCCACATCCTTCTTATAGTGAGGTGACCAGAACTGCACACAATATTCCAAATGTGTCCATTTTAATTCAAAGCTACCATTACTGCTGGCTCGCAATGCTGCAGCTTTTGGATTAGTGGCAGTAGTTTCACATCTTCTGTCTTTGGGAGAAGAATGCTTTGCATACTCAGTGCTGAATCTAACTATTCTCAGCTAGAAAAATTATTGAGTATAATTTTTGGCATACAGAAGTTTCATCATTTATTATATGGTTGTTATTTCACATTATTGACTGATCATCGATCCTTAACTATTATTTTTGGCTATATATATGTATATCGTCATTAGCTGCAAGCCAATTGCAAAGATGAATACTGATCTTATCTATATATTCTTATGATATAAAGTATCATCAGGCAGAGTGCTTTAAAGTGGCATGCTCAGGTGCTTCTGCAGAACCTTTCAACATAACAATTAGTCAGGCATTCATATTGCATTGTGTAGCCATCAGGAGTTTAATGGAGCAACCTTTTTTGGAAAAGGAAATCCCAATTAATAGAGTATCTGTTAATGAAAGGCATGGCAAATTCAAAGGTCCAGGTACAGATAATCAGGAATGTACCAGCTCTTGAACTTCCTGTAATTTCTGAAATCCCTCTATAGCCCCCACTTCCTCCAAACACATCAACTGGGAGAATCCCTCTTGGTCACGTTTGGTACTAATAAAGGAATTTGAGTCAAATTGATAAATAAATAGCAACTACTGACACAAACAGCCTTGAAATAGTTTAATTTTCCTTAATCTTAGCCTATAGCATCACAATGGAATAACATCAGTATGTACATCAGTACTGTACTAACCCTGGCAGCACAGTTTCACAGTGAAGAATTATTAAATATTGGACCTCCCTCTCCAAATCACCCACCCTTGCAATTCCTTCTGCCATTTCCCAGGACCTTACTATGGCTCACAACCCATGCAGTGGCCCAAAATTGGAATCAACTTCGCTGACTGACAAGGATTCTGCACTCCAGCAGGAATGAGTTCTGAGACAGAATATTAGGAATTCTTCAGGCCTAAATGTTCCAGCGCTGAGATCATTCGTAAACCACTTTCTAGGCTTCAATATGAAAAAAACCTTTTTGAATAAAAGATATTTCCGTCACTCTATTATCAAATGTTGCAACCAAAAAAATCTCTTTTAATGGCTGGATAGTACAACATCAACTATTACATCCTTAAATGAACTTTATATCCCAGCAGTAATTCAGCTTTTCATCACCCAAGACTGGTTAATACTATGGCCTATCCCAAAAATTATATAGATCAGTGTTAAATCAAAGACTAATTCAGTCAGGTTTCTATTGAGTCTAAAATATAAATTATAAACAGCAAATGAGCACATGCCTACTATCTTAGAAACATGTTGATTCTTGTAAAATCATCACAGTTTACCAGCCAAGGTCAACCATCCACAATCATTCAGGGCATATGACAGAACAATAGACCCAGTGCCTAGAGTAAACAGGTAGGCACTAAGTCTGCATTCTTCGAACTTGGCTGATAAGCTGCTCTTGGGATTTCAAATAAATCATAGTGCGCAGCCAGCGGAAACAGAGCAGAAGGGCTGATCTCTCATGTTTTTCTTAGCAAGCTGCCACTGCAAAATTCTATATGCTGGATGGTGTCTGTCATTCGCTGAAAGGCCACTGTTCTGGAGAAAAGAGATAGATTAGGAACATTCTTGTCACGCAAGCTGCCTATCACCAGTCCCAACACTGGCAAGATGTAGAATTATTTCAGATGTAATTGTATTATGTCTTTAGAAGGACAGTAATCAATTTACGGCTACTCTAAATTGTGAAAGTGTCAGATCAATTGTTAATTTAAGAATAATGTAAGACGAGAGCAACCATATTGGGTTATAGACAGCCTGGGGGCAATTCTGATGCCAAACCAATGACCCCAGTGTGTGTCATACAACCCACCGCACATGGGATTCACACCTCCCATTTTGTGCTTGAGAAATTATTTGCTGTACAGACTTTAAAAGTTGCAGCACTTTTTCATATTACTGTTAATGTTGTTGCTGAGATATTGAAAAAAAACAAAGGAAAATATCATTGATGATAAATACAGGACACCACCTGTCATGGAGACACCTATGGAAATGGTGCTTCAGTAAGTACAGCAGCGGAGGGATATGCTTTTCCTTCAGAATCACCCTTGGGTTAGTCAGATAACTTCACATAGGTCTGTCCAGAAGAATTGGACTCAGTGTCAATGAATTCACCAGGGATGGCAAGGTGGGGATTGTACTATAATTTTATTGTAATTGTAATATTTAGCTAACTTCCCAGAAGGTAAAATTGCCATAGCCCCAAATGACCATAAGCTGCTCTCCCCTTTGAGGAGGAGAGATGACTGGTGGTGATTTGACTGAGTATCACCACACCTCAGGCAAGGGGCAAGCTTGAGAAGGCAGGCCTTCATTAAAAACCTCAGCCAGTATAGGAATTGAACATGCGCTTTTGGCATCACTTACCAGCCACCCAGCTAATTGAGCTAACCAACTTGACATTCAATAGGCAACACCATCTCAACTGTACTCACCCCCTTGCTTGTGCCATGCACAACTCATACGTGATGCATGTTTCTGACCATGAGTGTTGGTATATGACATGGCAGCAGTATCATCTAGTCAAATAATGCTGACAGTTTCACAAGAAGAGAACTCCTAATGAGATGAAACAGACAAAAATAATTGGAGGATCAGAAAGCTAGCATCATCTCTCCCCTTTTAAAGATCATGTCGTCCACATACATGGGCTATCCACCCACCCCAAACTCACCCCATAACATGTGGAGTAGGTGAGCACCAAAATCATCAGCCCTGTCACCACAATTAAATAGATTATTAAGAGTCAAGTAGGTTTACTACCCAGTCAATTGAGCTCAATAATTGGTTGCCCATGCCATAATATAATCGGTATGACAATCGGGTGGGAGCGAACAGCCTAATTCTTGAAATAATTCTTCAAAGAATAAGAAGGAAGGAGGTTCTATCTTTGGAGTAGTCTTTTGTGAATTGGTGGGGCACCCCACCCACGATAGGACCCCCCCCCCTTTTCTTTCTATCTGCCTACTGCCTTAAACTGAATGCCCACGATTCCCCTCCCTAAGCCTGCTCAATCCCCAGAGTCCCTGGTTTCTGGGGATCTATTGGACTTTCTTCTGCTTCTTTGGTGCAGTCTCAGCAGTGCCCATTAATGTGCTCTTGGCACTGCCAGGACTGATGGGATTGCTGGCCAATTAGATTGGCCGGCAACTCCTGAGGGTGGGGCTTCCTCCCCAGTGAGGGACAGAAGTCCCACATTGATCCTGCAGCACTTTATGGTGTGAGGCAGACTCCACGCTGACATTGCTTTGGGGTTGGGGGGGGTGGGGGGGGGGGGTAACATGATATGTCCACTTCCCTTCCCCCCCATCATATTCAGCTCAATGTTACCAAGATAGAAAGAGTCAGCCTTAGTGATAGCTTAATTATGCAGTTGACAGTTCATTTCAGGATCAAATATGACACCAAGTTTCTGACCAATGTGGTTTAGTCTCAGATATTTCCCATGGAGAGGGATGAAGTCAGTGGGAACAGGGTTTGTAACAGGGACTAAAGACAATTGCTTTAGTCTTTCCACTATTGAACTGAAGGATGCCTGCTCCATACTGGATTTAGGGTACGCATGCTGATATTTGATGAGAGTGGAGTAGTCGAGGGAGGTGGTGTTTTTTAATTGATTCATTCATGGGATGCAGGTGTCCCTGGTTGGGCCAGCATTTATTTTCCATCCCTCATTGCCATTGAGAAGGTGGTGGTAAGCTGCCCACGTTGAACCGCCGCAGTCGATGTGGTGTATATACACCCACAGTGCTGTTAGAAAGGGGTTGAAGGGGTTTGACCCAGAAACAGTGTGGGGTGATTAGGAACAGCCAGCATGGATTTCTAAAGGGAAAATCATGTTTGACAAACTTGCTGGAATTTTTTGAGAAGGTAACAGAAAGGGTTGAGGAGGGTAATGCAGTTGATGTGTTGTACATGGACTTTCAAAAGGCATTCGATACAGTGCTACACAACGGACTTAGACCTCAGCTGGAGTATTGTGTACAGTTCTAGGAAGAATGTGAATGCATTGGAAAGAGTACAAAAGAGATTCACAAGAATGATTCCAGGGATCAGAACCTTCAGTTATGAGGAGAGATTGGGACTGTTCTCCTTGGAGAGAAGAAGGCCAAGAGGAGATTGGATAGAGATGTTCAAAATCATGAGGGGGCCAGTCAGAGTGGCTAGGAGAAAACTTACTGCTTGCAAAAGGATCAAGAATGAGACGACACATCTTTAAAGTGATTTGAAAAATAAGTAAATGTGAAATGAGAAAAAGACTTTTTCACACCACAAGTGGTTAGGGTCTAGAATGCACTATCTGGAAGTGTGGTGGAGGCAGGTTCAATCTCCACCGAGGCATTTAAGAAGGCATTTGATGATTACTTGCATAAAAACAGTGTGCAGGGGTACAGGAAAAAGGCAGGAGAAAACCACTAAGTCATAATGTCTGTTTTGAGAGCCAGTGCAGACATGGGTCAAATGATCTTTTTCTGTGCTGTACCAATTTTGTGATTCTGATAATAAAGATTGGCATAAAGTCTTTACTTGGAAGGCCAAGTATAAAAATCAGCATGGGTGGGGATAAGAAGTAACAACGGTCAGAGAATACTGGGAGTATCGTTTATCGGCCTCTAATGGCAACAATACTGTGGGTATTAATCAAAAAATAAGTAGAGCTGGTAACAAAAGCAATGCAATAATTATGAGGAACTTTAATCTTCAAGTAGACTGAATGAATCAAATTGGCAAATGTAGTTTGGAAGACAAGTTCATGGAATGAACTCATTAGCCAGGATCTTCTGGTCTCGCCCAGCTCAGGATCCAAAATTTCCACTTGAAGTCAATGGATCTTTTGATGGTCCGTAAAACCCCACCCGCAACGATTCCCATGAGGGGAAGGACCTGAAAATTTAGGCCATAGAAGCTCACTATGTGGCTTATTAACAGGTGACAGCAGGAAAATGAGGGTTTGGACCTTTTTCTTGCAAAGACTTGGAAACAGGTTTTGACTGCTGACATGAATAACAAATTTATGAGTTGTGTTACAATTAGAAAGCAATGTAGGTGAAGGCTTATGTATGCCAGACATGGAAAAGACAGAACGTTCAATGCAATGGGCACGTTTCCAAGTTAAAAGAAAGTTTCCTTTGTAAAAGCAAAATACATTTCTGCTACAGGTTCCATTCACAACCTCATCAGGCTGCTCCTAGTACCCTAGCAGGTCTCTCGTTGTTCTTGGGCACAATCCCCTTCCAGAGCCTCCATGGCGATACCTCTTCATAAGAGTAAATTGTATAGATTGTAGCACTGCAGCAGAATCGGAGTAAGAAGTCTCACAACACCAGGTTAAAGTCCAACAGGTTTATTTGGCACTAGCTTTCAGAGTCTCAGGCTCCTTCTGAGACTCCGAAAGCTAGTGCCAAATAAACCTGTTGGACTTTAACCTGGTGTTGTGAGACTTCTTACTGTGCTTAGCCCAGTCCAACGCCAGCATCTCCACATCATGGCAGAATCTGAAACCATGGCTCGGTTATGTTGAATAATACTCCAGGTGAACCTAAACCTCTGACATACTGGCCGGAATTTTACCACCTCGAGGTTTGCAGAACGGCATTCTCCGTTGGCCTTAGGCAGGATCTTATGAGCCTCGGGCAGGCGAGGCGGTAAAATTCTGGCAACTGTTTCAACACGACACTGGTGTTCTTAATAATCCCCTGTGTCAATGTATGCACCTCAGTATACTTGTGTTCAGTTAATGTCCTCGGATATCTCTTAGTCCCACGGGACGGGCTTGAAGGCTGGACTGGGAGAAAAGTCAGAAATGTTAGCATTGGTTAGCAGGCTGATACTTCCCTGCCTCAATGTTTCCAGAGATGGCTTATCAATGGGAGGGGCTACCCGTCTGGTACTGAGTGATGGTGGGGGGAGGGGGGAAGGGGAGGCGCAGAGAAGGGCGTTGCCCATCTTCAGAATTATCTTCCCATTGTGGGCTGATTGAGGATGTCGTCGGGATCTTCCCAACGATGGACAAACCCCGCACAGAATGCCAAGCTCGATGGATTCCTGGAAGATGCCTGCTGGCAGTTGACTTGGGAGTCCATTGGGGCCTCCTGTTCTAATCCCCCCTCCCCGCTGGAGAAGCTTGACCAGCATTCTAATCTTTTCAGAGTGTGCCTCAAAATGGAGGTACCTTCGCAGTACCCATCTTACAGTGGAAATGGCAACCTCTGCCAGCGGGGCTGCCATCCTTCCAAGGCTGTGGAACCTCTGATTGGGCAGCGCCATGAACCCACTCATAGTCCTTAGTTAGATGGTGGACCCAGAGCAGCTTTTTAGTTGGCTGCCTTGGAGAAAATCTCCCAGGTGAGCACCCTGACAACAAATGTGCTGTCAAAACTCGGCTATGGCCCTACCCCTCAATTATCTTTAAAAGGCACATGATTAAGCCATTCATGAGCCAAAGCTGTAAAGAATAGCTTCACAACACTGAAGCCATGCTGAGACTTGCCTTTCTGGCTCAAATATTGTTGGCCAGACTTAAAATGCCCAGTAATTGAACATTGATGTTCATAATGGCCATACGAGATCAGCAAAAGCTGCACAGCAAAAACTGACACAGTTCCCAAAAAGCTGACAACGCAAAAATGGCCCAGACATGTGAAAACAAATAGGAGCATGGGCCTCTAATAAACAGCACTAAGTAAACACACTGTTCCTTGTATTGAAAAGAGAAAAAAATGAGTACATGGAAGCCTGAAAGGGAAATCCAAATGCTGAACGTGCAAGATAGATTGTAAGTTTCTAAGAGCATTGGGGGACTGGGGAGATAGGGGACAAAGGGGAGATGCATGGGAGGCATCTTTACCTCGGAAATTTTGAACTGTTATGTTAAAATTTATATATAAATATAATGCAATGAGTAGATCTTTTTATTTTTGTAAAAAGAAGAGAATGACATTTGGATTTGAACGGATCAACTGGACTATCACTTGCCTAATGGGTCCCTTTACTCTCCCATGTTGTATCTTAACACAGAGTTCACAGAGACTTTCAATTCCTCCGATTCACAGGAAAGCTGCACCCAACCAATTCCACACATTGAACCTGAAACCAAACCTCAATCCACCACCACAGATTTTGCCATCTTGTTGTGGCTGTGACCACAACCCAGATCTGAGAGGCTGAGTCAAGTACACTGGGATGTGTTCCCGCACAAATCCCAGCAGAGTAGGGTCTGATCCACAAGATATCAGGAACTCCCAATTAGCATCTTGCACACTAAAGAGCAAATTTCCAGTCAAACAAGCCTTCAGATCTTCCTTTCTCTGGATGGTCGTACCCTGGAAGATGCACTGGGGGAAGCCTGGGAAGTCCCATGCACTGACAATGTAGGAATTGACTGGAAAGTTTGAACCTCCATTGGGAAAATCCCCCGAGTCTGGAACCCTCCAAAACTCTGAATTAGATTCGGAGACTTGGGATAGTTACGAATTGCTTAGCAGAACCGTTGTCTAGGAAAAGTTAGAAGGATTAAAACCAGTTCCAACTCCTTGATAACTACACTACTGGCCCACTAACACTTCACTTGATCCTCTGATTACACCCCAAGCCTCCGACTACCCCGACCAAAAAACTAACCTTCACCCTCAGCATCCGACTAAATTCCCCTCACTGCCTGATCACCACCCCCAACCCTGACTACTCCCCAACACCCCACCCCAAACCCCCACCCTCAGCAACCTCACCCATCCCCCACAGCTGACTACCTCCCACCCTCCTACCCCCTCATCCATCTAGCTTACACATTTACCTTCTCTCTGTAGCATGCCAAAGTGTATTTGGGACATGTAAACTTATCTATATCTGGCTGTAAAAGGCAGCCAATGCTGTAAAAAGATGGCATGGCATGGTATCTGCTGATACTCCTGCACCATGAAGATAGGACTCCAGGAACAGCCCAGTTTGGAAGTCCGGGTGAGAAATGTGGATCTCCATTGCCAGGTAATTAAGTAGGAGTGGAATGGAAATCCAACAGTGACTGCCACTCCTTGGATGATTTGGCCGAAGAAAACGCAACAATTGTAAGTTGAAAATTGATTGGAGTTAGAAACTTGCACTTTAGACATCTGTGAGCTCCATTTCCACCAACGTTTGATCCTAACAGGAGGGTGCACATGAAGTGGAAGTGGCAGAGCTTCTAACAGGTGGCATCATTCCACTAGTGCTGTCTGTTCTGGTAATGTGCACAGGGGAATGGGCAATACACGCAAGCATCCATTCCAAATCCAGTAGAACTTTGAAACATAAAGGACTAGGTCCTGCACCACATTTCGGCCTATCCACTTCTTTCAAGTGGCTTCTGCTCCAACTTCCCGAAAAGGCTCAGGAACTTTAGGCAGATATATAGAAGTTTTGGACACATAGCATAATAAGTCTTTTCCCCTTTTTCTGCTTCATTATTCCTCGTGAATTGATGCACACAGAGCTCAACTGAGATAAAAATTGACTCTCTCAAGTCTGAAGGTGACGATACTTTAAATGAAGCAATAGTGACTGGAATACATTCATAGAACTTTCCACAGAAAAAATATTTGCAGTGTGATAGTAAACATTAGTAAGGCACAGTTGACTGATTTAGAATTATAAGTACTTCATTTTACATTATCTGTCACACATGGAAAGCATAAAAGAAATCTTGTATTAATAGAACCATGTTGAATATGATGATTCAGATGGCATAACAAATAATCAACAACTCGGAAGCTATAGAAAAACATAGAGTCATAGAGGTTTACAGCATGGAAACAGGCCCTTCGGCCCAACTTGTCCATGCTGCCCTTTTTTTTTGAAACCCCTAAACTGGGAACGTTTAAGACTTATCTCGACAGCCATATGAACGAAGTGGGAATGGAGGGATACAAAAGAATGGTCTAGTTTGGACCAGGGAGCGGCGCGGGCTTGGAGGGCTGAAGGGCCTGTTCCTGTGCTGTATTGTTCTTTGTTCTTTGTTCTAATCCCAATTGCCCGCATTTGGCCCATATCCCTCTATACCCATCGTACCCATGTAACTACCTAATGCTTTTTAAAAGATAAAATTGTACCCGCCTCTACTACTACCTCTGGCAGCTTGTTCCAGACACTCACCACCCTCTGTGTGTGAAAAAATTGCCCCTCTGGACACTTTTGTATCTCTCCCCTCTCACCTTAAACCTATGCCCTCTAGTTTTAGACTCCCCTATCTTTGGGAAAAGAACATATCAAACAACAGGCTGAAAGCACTGCAAAGCATGGTATCAGCAATTATCATAGAATCCCTACAGTGCAGAAGGAGGCCATTTGGCCCATTGCATCCACACCAACTCTCTGACAGAGTATCTTAGCCAGGCCCCCTCCCCGTCCTGTTCCCGTAACCCCACATCTTTAACATGGCAAATCCATCTAACCTACACATCTTGGGATACTAAGAGGCAATTTACCATGACTAATCCACCTAACCGCCACATCTTTGGACTGTAGGAGGACATCAGAGCAACCGGTGGAAACCCGCACAGACAAGGGGAGAATGTGCAAACTCCACGCAGTCACCCAAGCCGGGAATCAAATCCACATCCCTGGTACTGTGAGGCAGCAGTGCTAACCACTGTTCCACCATGCCACAAAACACAATGCAAAACAAAATCATAAAATAAGAAACCATCCAAAATAGTTCTTCAAAATAATTTTGATCTGGAGCCTGATACTTCATAGACCTTGGGTATATGTGTAAAATTAATTTCTCAAAGATGATAAAGGCATAAAATTAAGGTTATTCATTTCAAAATGATTACATAAATACTGCTGACTTAGCTGGTTGACTGTTACAATGGACAATGCTCCAGACCGTTTTGCTACAGAGATCCATAACCATTTTAGAAGCCTGACCATAGAATTGCTTTATTTTTTGTAGACATTTAGAGGTTAGCAACACTTCAAAAGCCCTTTTGTGGTGCATGCATTTCATGTGTCTATTGCTGCCTCATTATAAAGTTCCTGATGCCGACTCTCAGTGGTTCTTCCCAATGACCACAACTTATCTCTTGTTTGGTTGCTCCCTGTACATTCTCCAGACCATGAACTTCAAAGATCTTAATTCCTGAACTTCAGTGACTTCTGATTCCAAACCTCAGAGCAACACCTCCTACTTGTGTTCATTAGCACAATATTGTAAAATGTTCATAGGCGAGGAAGGTCATTTGGCCTATTTTATTTACCCTGAACAATCCTATATTCCAATCATTGCAATATCAAATTATTTTTAAAATAGTGCAAGGATTTTTCAACCCATAATTTGCTGAGGCATATTACTTGTAGAATCATAGAGTCCCTACAGTGCAAAATGAGGCCATTCAGCCCATCGAGTCTGCACCGACCACAATGCTACCCAGCCCCCATTACTGTAGCCTCACATATTTACCCTGCTCGTCCCCCTGATACTAAGCGGCAATTTACCATGGCCAATCAAACTAACCCGCACATCTTTGGACTGTGGAGGAAACTGGAGCACCCAGAGGAAACCCATGCAGATAAAAGGACGCTGTGTAAACCCCACACAGACAGTGACCCAAGCTGGGAATTGAACCCTGGTCCCTGGCGCTGTGAGGCAGCAGTGCTAACTACTGTGCCACCATTATGTTGATCAGTCTCTGTGAATAATTTGCTGATTATTATATCAGATTTTATCAGATTCATCCTGTGCCTTTTTGGGTTACTCCTGTAGTTTAATGAAATCATATTCTGAATTAAACTTTTCCATTCCATTCAGTGGTACACATACTTTGATGAGATCACCTCCTATTTTTTATTTTCTCCTGTTAATTCAGTCCTCTGACAGTGGGGATTCTGACAATAGACGTGGTTCTACTTTGCGCTATCTCCAGCTGAATGCCTCTGGTCTTTTATGAAGGATAGAACTTGAACTGGTTCCAGAGGCAATATTAAGATTTGAAAGAAAGACTTGCATTTATATAACGCTTTTCCCAACCATCAGGTGTCTCAAAGCTTTTCACAATGAAGTACTTTTTAGAATGAAGTATTTTTTGAAGTGTTTTAATAAAGGAAATGCAGCAGCCAACAGAAGCACAACAAACTTCCACCGTCATGGGCTAACAGCCAGACAATCTTTTTTTTTTGTAATGTTCATTGAGGGATACATTTCACCCAGGACACCAGGGCAAACTCACCTGTTCTTCTGCAAAGTTCTTTCCCATCCCCTTGAGCAGGCAAATTAGACCTCAGTTTAACATCTTATCCAAAAACCAGGCATCTCCAGCAGGTCAGTATTCCCTCTGTGCTGAACTGAAGAGTCAGCCTTGAACCCAGAACCTTGTGTCCCAGAGGTGGAAGCACTATCACCTGAGGCACAGCTATCACAATGAAATCTGGCCTTTAATAAAATGGGGGAAAAGGCACTCTCCCACGCCACAATAGTACTCTACTAGCTCTGGACATAGATTTGGGAGCTGGGGTGAAATTCCTTTAGGTTTGGCTTTGGGCCGAAAGTGGGCCTGCAATCTCATTAATATTATTTGGGCGACTTTATAGCACCCACCCCGACTCCGCAAATAGCTCGTCATTTTATGAGAGGATGGCCTGTATAATTGGATGAACTTACCTTATCGACAGTGACAACAGCCTTGCAACTGTCTTAGACAGCTATCAGGAACAATTGATGTGGTTATGAAATTGTCCCAAATTCTGTAGCTGACAGACTGCTCATACTGACTTTATCTATTTCATATTTATTGTTGCACAGACATTAGTTATTTATTTCTGTGACAGTAGGATATGGCAGCTGGAGAGAGGGCATTTCAAACAGCATTGGAGCAATATTAAAGTGGAAATTTACAGGCAAGGCTTGAAGAAGGCATTTAACATGCACAATGAATGTTACATTATCGGCAATTTTGCGAAGCACCTCTACAGCACACTTGGGACACAAAAGCAGAATTTTTACCCTGTTGAATTGACTTGAAACTTATACTAATACTTAACTGAAATTTGATTGTTTTTTCTTAAAGGGGCTCAAATCCACTTAAAATGAAAGGATTAATGAAAGCCTCCATTAATAATGAGACAAATTTCTGCCAAATGCATTAGGCATTGGTCCACAATACACACTGCAGATTTGACACCAGAGATAACTTCTCGGCCATATCGCTCTCTGTGAATAAACTCAGCTTGATGGTGTCAGAGTTTTATCGACACAATGAGAACCATGCCTTTCCGTCCGAGAACTGGAAACTCAGCATCCTTCAAGCTGAAGATAAATCACTTTCCTGTGTTTTCTCTTGATGGTTTTAACATTATTCATATGCCTTTGAGCAGTATTTGGGAAAGAGGGAACTTGTAAAACAAGATAGGGCTAATTACATTATCAATCAACAGCTTTAACCTGAACCATTTACCTCCAGGTTCTTGTTTGGACTATTAGTTTCTGTATTCCTCGTTTACAATAGGATTTGTCAAGAGAATTTAATGTGAATAAGAATATTTGACAGATTAATGTTCACTTGTGTTTACATCAATAAACATTAGCTGTGTAGAAAGCCTGTACTGGTAACTTCCTGTGGATTGGCTATTCAACCTGCTTAAGCATGCTGTCTAGTAAGCAATAGACTACAACCAAAATATGGCAAGAAGAAAGAAGACAACACTTGCATTTTTATAATGCCTTTTATTACTCCAAGAATTCTCAAAGACTTTGCAACCAATTAAGTATTTTTGAACTGTGGCACATTTTGAGATAAAGATTTACCAGTGAAGAAACACCACAAAATAAGAATAACACAGAAACTAACTGTTTATATAGGGCCATGGCACATTGGTAGTAGCATAGACCATAGGCTGAAAAATGATCTTGTTCTTTTCACTTCTGCATTGCTGTTTTCTATGCTGCAATGTTGTCTGGGGTGGGTCTGGCTCATTATGGTTGTGCATCTGAGCTTAAAAAATCAGTAGAAAATCTGAAACCATTGCTGTATTTCACAGGGTGTTTTTTTTTTGGACTCATTAAGAAAAGTGTTCATGCGCTCAAAGGAAATTAATAGCTCCTGACTGATTGATCATTTAATTAGACAAGACTCTGCCCCAGGCTCTTCTTTATGTCAAATGCATTTTCTTCTTCTGCCCTTGTTAACTTTGGACAGAATAAACTGAAAATGAGATCTGTGCATCATCTCGGCTGTTGTGTTTTCTACTGATATGAGCAGAGGTGCTGAATGATTTATCCGACTATGGTCAAACTGCTGGCTACACTTGGATAAGACCTATGCAATTAGAGCCATCATTCACAGCAAAACAATTAACTTTCTTTTACATTACATAGCTGCAGCCTATATTTAGATCATTGATGGGTTTTCCCTAATATTAGTGATGTAAGATTGATCCCTAATAATGATTTTTCCATATAATTTTGGGAAACTGGACTTTTTGATTGCATAAAACTAAAATTCCCTCCTCCCATTTACTGGACTGGTCAGTTAGATTTCTTCTAAATATGTGTTCAATTAGGAACTGATGAACAATGGTACATAATGGAGGATTGGGTACAGTTTGATTTTTGATTTGATTTATTATTGTCACATGTATCAGTATACAGTGAAAAGTATTGTTTCTTGCCCGCCATACAGACAAAGAACCCCGTACATAGAGGAGGAAAGGAGCGAGTGCAGAATGTAGTGTTACAGTCATAGCTAGGATGTAGGGAACGATCAACACCACCCTGGCACTTCCCTCACAAAACACCTGCAACTTTGTTCATCCACATTTCTAAACTAAAAATAAAAGTTACGCTCTATTGAGCCAGGGTTCCACTCAGAGACCTGACTGTCTGGCAGTAACATCAGCTGGGATCGTAACAAACATTAAACATTCATCAAAAATACATTCCATGAAGGAAAACAAAACTCGGCAAGAAAGATCTATCTGTGGCTTACTGGAGAAGTTAATGATTGCATTAGATTAACGAAAGTGTCTTATAAAATATTTTAAAGAATAGTAATAAGTCTGAGAATTGGGAGAGATTTAGAATGATGTGGAGATGCCGGCGTTGGACTGGGGTAAACACAGTAAGAGTTTTTAACAATACCAGGTTAAGGTTCAACAGGTTTATTTGGTAGCAAATGCCATTAGCTTTCGGAGCGCTGCTCCTTCGTCAGATGGAATGGATATCTGTAGATATCCATTCCATCTGGCGAAGGAGCAGTGCTCCGAAAGCTAATGGCATTTGCTACCAAATAAACCTGTTGGACTTTAACCTGGTGTTGTTAAAACTCTTACAGAGATTTAGAAACCAGCAAATGGCAACCAATAGCTGATAGTCAGGAATATTAAAACAGATTATGAGAGCTTTTTTAAGTATATAAAATGAGGAGAGTAGCTAAAGTAAGTGTTGGTTCCTTAAAGAAAGATAGGAGAAACTATCATGGGGAATGAGGAAATGGCAGAGACATTGAATAAATTATTTATGTCTGTCTTCACAGTAGAAGACACAAGATGGATGCGAGAAACAAAGGTTAACTTAGGGGCAAAAAAGAATGAGAAATTAAGGTAATAAATAACAGCAAAGAAAATGTATTTGAAAAACTCAAGGAACGAGAATCCAAAAACTACCTGTGATCTGATGGTCTACACCCTAGGGTTTTAATAGTGATAGCTGCAGAAATTGTGTATGGACTGACTAGGATTTTCCAAAATTCCTTCGATTTGGGAACAGTTCAGTCAGATTGGAAGTTGGCAAATGTAACACCGTTTTGCAAGAATGGAGGGAGAGACAAAACAGGGAACTACAGCCCATTTGCCTAATATCAGTAGTTGGGAAAATGCCAGAATCTATTATTAAGGAAGTCTTAACATTGCAAGTAGAAAAGTATAGCCTGATTAGAACGAGTCCACATGGTTTTAGAAAAGGGACATTCTGTTTGACAAATTCATTCGAGGTTTTTGAGGATATATTTTTTTAGTAGATAAAGGGGAACCAGTAGATGTAGCAGGTTTGGATTTAAAAAGACATTCAATGAGGTGCCACACAAAAGATAAGAGCACATGGAGTTGGGGGTGATATGTTAGCATGGATAGAAGATCAGTGAGTGGAAAGGAGGCAGGGAGGATGGATAAGAAGCCTTGTGACAATTGTATAAGGCTTTTGTGAGATGACACTTCGAGCAGTATGCGCAGTTTTGGCTTCCATATTTTAAAAAACGTAATTTCATTGGAGGTGGTACAGTGAAGATTCACTAAATTGTTCCTTGGGATGAGAGGGTTGTCCTTTGTAATATGCTGAGTAAATTGGGCTTATACTCTTTGGCACTTGAGGGATCACCTCATGGAAGCATATATTACTTCACAGGGTAGACACTGAGAGTTTGTTGCCCCTGGCTAGGGAATCTACAACACGGAGTCCAAGTCTCAGGCTAAGTTGTGGAGGTGGGTGACAGTCAATCATTTCAGATGAAGATGAGGAGCAATTTCTTCACTCAAATGGTTATGAATCTTTGGAATTACCTGTCCCATCATGAAATGTGTTTAATGTTGATATAGGCAGGTTTTTAGTCCCACAGGGAATCAAAGGATATAGTTGCAGGCCGGAAAATGATGTTGAGCAGGAAGATCAGACCATGAGAATGTCGAATGGTGGGGAAGACTCAATAGGCCATATGTTTTATTCCTCATATTTCTTCTGTTTTTATGTTCTTTTCTGACCTGTACTATCCATCACCAAACTGCACCATGCAATTGAAATATATTTCTTCAGCCACTGCCTATGTTTGGGATAAGTGCCGGTGACCTAAATCAAGGCCCGGTCAAACATTGCAACAGGTGGATCTCGGGTCCAAACTTGGCAATAATTTTGTAATTTTTATGAAACAAGCTTTCTGTTCA
This sequence comes from Mustelus asterias, assembly GCF_964213995.1. Taxonomy (NCBI): domain Eukaryota; kingdom Metazoa; phylum Chordata; class Chondrichthyes; order Carcharhiniformes; family Triakidae; genus Mustelus; species Mustelus asterias. The sequence continues at coordinate 66,733,833 of NC_135807.1, read as the reverse complement.
CTTACTTCATTACTGTTCGTAAGACTTTGCTGTGCACAAGATTCCTGCCATATATTCCTACATTACATTAATAATTACATATCACAAGTACTTCACTGGCTATAAAGCACTGATATGGTGAAAAATTATATCAAAGCAAGTATTCTCTTTCTTTAACATTTCTCTTTCAACCTGTTCCTGGATTTTCAAGCAAGGGGTTTTCTGGATGCAGCGACCCGACAGCAGGCAATAGGCTCTCAGACCAGTGACCAAGCTAATAGCTTTCATTTACCTTTGATTTACCTGTGACAGGTTGGAAATGTCCCAATTAATACACTTACAAAGAAGGGCAAGTCTCTGCTTGTGTTGCTTAATACAGTGTTTATCACACAACAGTATACCAACTGAAAATAATTTACATAAACAAATTACAATGTTAATCATCTTCCACTGTAACATAGATGAAAACTCAATAATACCTTAAAAATATTGCTGCAATATACTTGTACTTGTTTTAAGAAAATGCCATGTGAAAAAACTGAGGTCATGGCCAGAATTCTCTGAAGTTGTGCGCCCCACCGCTGCTGCCAGTGAGAATGGAAAATTTGCAACTCAGTCAGATCTCCGTTCACAGCAGCAGGACTGGATAATCCCAGCCATGGGCGAAGTCGGAGAACTCCTGCCCAGGTTTTATAAACTTGATGTTTAATAAGAAATTGAGAATTCAACACAAATTATATTGTCTGTTACAATTTTGCTATGTGTATACAAATGTGTACTCAGCACACGAGTCTCTTTTTGAAGGGGTCACAAATGTCCTCGCTATTTCTTGAAGATTCCAAAGAGATTCAGTATTAATATTAAACTGCACAAAAAGTTCAATGTAACTTTACGGCAAGAAATGTGGAGATGTTCATTATTTTCTAAGGTGTTGAATTTTTCAGCATTTTGCACCATTTCTAATTGAGTTGCCCATTGCTCTCTATCAGATTTTGTGAAAACTATAAAAAAGTGAGAGGATTGTTAAACCAAATCATTTTATTTATTGTTTGGTCTGTGTTGAACTGTCTGGGCAAGATTCAGCACATGTACATCCTATCCTTGTGCTCCAGATTAAACCATTTTTAAAATTCTTCCATGAGATATGAGCGCTCACTGGCAAGATCAGCATTTGTTGCCCATCCTTAATTACCTTTCAGAAGATGGTGGTGAGGCATGTTTGGGGCAGGTTGAATTTTCCCAGGCCAGTGAGGGGCAAGTTCAGGAATGGGGGTGGGGGGTGGTGACGGTGCAGCGGTGGCGGAGTGGGCAAGAAAATTCCATAAAAAGACATTAAGTCGGCCTCTTGAGATTTGCACAGCCTTTCCGGCTTTCCAAGGAACAGATTGGGAGTGCATCCGGGAACCCATATGGCTGAGAAGGGAAGCAAACTGAAGTACTTAAAAAGACAATTAGGTGCATGGAGTCCTTCTTCCCCATCAGTGCAGGAGTTCCATGCTGTGTTGGCAACCCGGTCGGAGAAGGCACAGTGGGATAAATTTCCCCAGTGAAACTGCAAGTTGTGTAGGACTTGAACTGTTAGTGAAGAGTTTCAGTTTTGAACAGGTGAGAGACTGCTGTTCAAAACATTCCTTCTCTCAGAGAATGCTTTCACTCCTTGACAGGTCATTGTCAACTTCTGGGAAAGCACTTCACCTATTGGGCACTTTGCCCACCTTCAGCCGCACTTACCTGGTCTCAGCCTTCAGCATGACATAAAAGCAGCGTCGGTAGCTCCACCTGTCACCTCAATCTGCAGCCAAGGGCAGAGGCCACATCACCATCAACTGCTCCAGCAGAAACACCAGCAACCTGCTCCTCAACCTCATACCTTTCCAGAGTAGCTAGGATGGACACTAGGATTCAGCTGGAAGGTGAGACCCCAACACAGGGTCTATTGAGAGGATCAGCTCTCTTGAATTGCCTAAGCATCAATATCTCAGAAAGCTCAGTTAGTCATGGTAGGTAATTGCTGACATGTTCAGTGTCATATAAACATAAGAAAAAGTATCAAAATTAGGAGCCCCTCGAATGTACTTTGCCGTTCATGGCTGATCTGATTGTGGCCTCAACATCACTATCCAGCCCACTCTTTGATTCCTTTGTTAGTCCAGAATCTATCCACCTTTGCCTTAAAAATATTCAATGATCCTCCATCTATTACCCTTGGGAAGAGAGTTCCGCAGGTATCACAACCCTCTGCAAAATAAATTTCCCTTCGTAGAAGATCTCTTATTTTTAAGCTGTGCCCTCTTGTTCTAGTCTCTCCCACACGGGGAGTATCCACTCTGTCAAGATATATAGTGGGTGGAATCTTCTCAAAAAAATTTTAAAGTGTAAAACAGAAGGTTTTCTTGCCAATCTTTTCAATGAGGTTAGTAATAGTAATTTACATCACTCTGTGCAATACAGAGGGTGTAATGTGAATCTTGCCGGTGGGGGGAGGGGGAAGGGTGCGGATGGAGTCTCAACTCTCTGGAGGCAACATTGTGCAGGCGCTCTGATAGCCCAGTACATTGTGTACACAGCTCCTATGGAGCTTCTCCCCCCACCCACCACCCCCCCATTCCCCCACCCCGACCTACCCACCTCAGGCTCCACCCCATCAGGCCTGTCCCATCAGCCCTCACCCCCCCCCCCTCCCCCAAGATCACACCCCATTGTCACTGACCCTGCCCAGTGGCCCTGGGCAGGTTGGCCCTGGCCAATGGGCACTACCCAGCCCTGCCTCCAACCACCTAGGGGCTTTATTAGCCTCCGGTACCACTGGTGAGGCCATCGTATCTGGTCCCCATTGATAGCTGAGAAGACCTCAACTAACAAGGCTGATTTTGCCGGCTGAACAGAGCCAGCAAGATCATCAGAAGCGAGAAATCAGGCGCGATTTTGCGACTCTCGCCCTACCTTACTGGCTCGCCATGACGATCGACCAGCGTAGCAAGCCGTGTAAGGTCTCATCCACTGTTTCAATAAGTTCATCTCTTATTCTTCAAAACTCCAGTAGATACAGGTCCCACATTTTCTCATAGGACAATCCCCTCATCCCCAGGAATCAGTCAGGTGAATACTCTCTGAACTACTTCTAATGCCTTTTCTTAAATGAAGAGACTGGAACTGCACACGGCACTCCAGATGTGGACTCACCAAGGCCCGGTACAATTGTGACAAAACATCCCTACTTTTATATTGCATTCCCTTTGCAATAAGCAACAGCTTTCCATTTGCTTTGTTAATCACTTGGGGCAACTGCATACTAACTTTTTCTGATTCATGTAAGAGTATTTCCAGCATTTTATGTTTTCCTTTCGGATTTCCCATATCCGCAGTACTTTACTTTTGTTATATTGTGCGCTTGAGATAAATATTATTATTTTGCTGATTTTAAAATTTGTATTGGCAACGACTAATTCATCCCGTTTGAAATCCTCTGTTCTCAAATCTTTCATGACACTTTATTAAGTAACTGTATCTATGAAAACGAAGCATAAACTTGTATTTCTTTCCTTGCTTCCTCCTTTATTGCATGTAGAGGTCACAATTTGTAACTAAGCCAGAGAACACAATATTGCATCAGTAGTTTGGAATGGAAAATCTCAGAATGCAATTGGAATTCAAAGGAGTTGCCCGCCAAATACCCAACCCATCCAGAAGCAGGCAAAGGAAACATTTACATTGTTGGATAAAGGCACACATTCATCATTATAAACGATAAGCTGTAAGTTGAAATCATCAAGTATGAGTGTTTTCTGCATACAAAAACTGAGTTGACAGAAAAAGCTTCCTTAGTGAAACAAGCTGTAGGTCTTGTGACACAGTGGTAGAAATCATAGAAAACCCTACAGCACAGAAAGAGGCCATTTGGCCCATCGAGTCTGCACCGACCACAATCCCACCCAGGCCCTACCCCCATATCCCTACATATTTACCCACTAATCCCTCTAATCTACGCATCTCAGGACACTAAGGGCAATTTTAGCATGGCCAATCAACCTAACCCGCTCATCTTTGGACCTTTAGACGTAGTGTCCTTACCTCTAGACCAGAAACTTTAGCTTCAAGTCCAATTGCAGTACTTGTTGGCCATGGAAGGAGTGTCCATAATGTGGTTCAATGGTCTGATATTTAGCTCAGGAATCCTTTCACTATTTCCCAAAGGGAAAAATGTGTGTGAAGTATGCTTAAACAAAAGTGTTGTGTGTATTTTGAAGTTGAGAAGATTTCATTTATTGTAGATTGTGGAGTTTATCAAAGATCATGGCATAAAAGCCGACCTTTAAAGCTTTGAAACATCCTTCCAAAAATGGGGATTGATCCGAGTATAAAATGTGAACCACCAGTGTTGGTGTAAGTGATCGACATTTTAAAATCTGAAAAAAATAACATCAGTGATTCAAATAAAATCAATGAGCTGTGGCACCATCATAATGGTCCCATTCTGGATCATTAAATCATTGAATAGAGTCATAGAATCTCTACAGTGCGGGAGCAAGCCATTCAGCCCATTGTGTCCGCACCAACTCTCTGGCAGAGCATCCCAAACCTTATCCCTGTAACCTCACATATTTATCCTGCTAATCACCCCTAAACTAAACATCTTGGGACACTAAGGGGAAATTTAGCATGGCCAATCAACCTAACCTGCATATCTTTGGACTGTGGGAGGAAACCAGAGGACCCGGAGGAAACCCAGGCAGACATGGGGAGAACGTGCAAACTCCACACGAACACCCAAGGCACTGAAGTAGATATTTTGCACTTTTTGAACCATCTGACCATTTGGTTGATGGGCATATCGAAATTCATGGGCGTTTCAGCCATGTTGTCGATGTGACATTTTGGTTTCTTGTGTTTTTTGCTACTATCTGATGATGACTCGTTGGAAACCGGTCATTTTGTCATCGAGGTCTTTTGATAGTCTCTGAGCGATCTTGGTGTTCTGTCAGATATTTGTGTTCCATTAAGCGATGACACTAACTGCTGTTCTGAAAACGTTGCTGGTCTCATGGTTTGATTTGACCCACTTAAATGAATATATATTTATACACATTGATTACGTCATCATGGGAAATGCATTGTGACAATATGCGAGGACCTTTTCGATTGTCTTTCTCAAGATCAGGCCAGTGGCTGGTCCCTGTTCAGATTTGGTCTTGGGCATCTTCAGGACGAATTCCTTATGCTTTCATTCTCACATCAGTTTTTCATTCACATTGAATTCCCTTGCTGCAGCACAATTAGTTGAAGTGCCTTAGAATCATCATAGAATCCTCAGTGCAGAAGGAGCCATTTGGCCTTTCTAGTCTCCTCCTTCTCTCCAACAGAGCATCTTACACAGGCTCTATCCCCGTAGGCCTTGTATATATCCTGCTAATCCCCCTAACCTACACATCTGGGACACAAAGGAGCCATTCAGCATGGCCAATCAACCTAACCTGTACATCTTTAGACTGTGGGAGGAAACCGGAGCAAACACATGCAGACACGGGGAGAACATGCAAACTCCATACAGGTAGTCACCGAAGGCTGGTATTGAACCCTCACGGCACCAGCGCTAATCACTGTGCCACTGTGCCATCGAGAAAATCATTCCGCCTCATTTTTGGATGCCAGGCGAGAATGGTGCTGCAAAGTTGAGCTAGGGTTACCAATTGTCCAGGAATCCTGTAGTCTCTGGGCATTAAAGATTAAGCTCCTTTTCACTACTGCAACAAACTGGGAGAAAAATAATTAGTGCATTAAAAAAGTTGTGATTTTTCATTTTCTTTGAACACTAGTCAGTTAGATAAATAGTGGACATTGGTTGGTTAGGGATGCAACATCATGTGAAGAAACCTCCAGGAATATAGCCAACCAGAGCTAATTGGCAATCCTAAATTGTGCAGGAGATAATGTAACACATGATGGCACTTTAACTTATTCTTATTCCCACCTGGGTGTAAAGTTGGCAATCGTCATTGGCCATTTGTCATTGAGGATCCCTGATTATTAATTTTCTCTTGTTTCTTTTTACAGTGTCGAAGGAGGCAATTTGGCCCATAGAGTCTGCACTAACCCTTCGAGAGAGCATCGTACCCAGGCCCTATCCCTGTAACCCCACATATTTACCTTGCTAATCCCCCAATCTACATATCTTTGGACGCTCGGGGCAATTTATCATGGTCAATCCATCTAACCTGCACATCTTTGGATTGTGAGAAGAAACTGGAGCATCCGGAGGAAACCCACTCACACACAGGTAGAAGTACAAACTCCACACAGTCAATCAGCTGAAATTGAACTGCAGTTCCTGGCGCTGTAAGGCAGCAGTGCAAATGACTGTGCCACCATGCCGCTCTGTAATTTTAGTGGAAGGTAAGCTCAAAACCAGACTTTTGATGAGCATGAAAAGCACTGGCTAGGTCAACCCTGATTGATTCTGTCAATGTTTTACATAGTGAACATCCCCCTGTGGTGTGGAAGTGGGCAGGTCAGCCTCTGAACTGGAAGCCTTGCATGGCAACTCCCTGTGTATTGCTAGCCTTGTTAGAGTAGATATTTACAGGTGAAAGTGGAGGGGCAGGAAGTAAGGGCTCAAAAGGGCTGGAGGTGGTGAAAAGAGGATGGAATTTATCTTTGCATTCCAGTAACAAGCTAAACCGGTACAGTGGCACAGTGGGTAATACTGCTGCCTCACAGTGCCAGGGACACAAGTTCGATTCCCGGCTTGGGTCACTGTGCGGAGTCTGCATGTTCTCCCCGTGTCTGCGTGGGTTTCTTCTAGGTCCTCTGGTTTCCTCCCACAGTCCGAAAGACCTGCTGGTTAGGTGCATTGGCCGTGTTAAATTCTCCCTTAGTGTACCCGAACAGGCACCGGAGTGTGGCAACTAGGGGATTTTCACAGTAACTTCATTGTGGGATTAATGTCAGCGTACTTGTGACACTAATAAATAAACTTTAACTTTCAAACCGAGGGCTGAAGATTCTAAGTTTGGAAGGACAATTATCAATGTCTTCGGGGAGAGTGTTTCTCAGGGTAGATGCAAAAGGAATAGATATCAAGTCAAGAAAACTAATTACTCTTCCCAACTCTACATGATCCAGCTGAGGAACTGCAAATCCAGCTGGGAGGGGCGAATGTGGACTGTTCGCTCCCCTGGAAGGAAAGACAGCTGGCAGCAGATGCACTGAGAGAAGCCTGCCCCTCAATGGGAGGAAGTCCTGCTGCCCATCTGCCCGTGCCAACTGTATAATGCCAGAGGCAGTATATTATTCGGGTCAACTAGCTTGTTAACAAGCTCAATGGATGCTGAATTATTCATTTCAAAATGGTGGGCAGGCTGCTGATGCCAGTGCCTGCTACCTACTGTGTTATACGGAATAGTTCAAGTGTGGGTGGAAAGGTTGTGGACTTGCTACCTGTTGTATTCTCCATGCCCCACCCTCCCTTCTCCCATCATCCCTCCCTGCTGAAAACACAGCCAGCCCTTGACAATAAAATCCAGCATATACCTCCTGCAGAATATCCTGATCTGTAAAATTCTACATGTTTTGCACACAGAAACAATTGTAGTTATCTCATTATCTCTGTAAGTGACAAGCAATTCATTTGTGTGTCTGACAACTATCAAGATGTGAGTGATAGGCAGGAATACACTGCAGTTGTTCCCATTAACACCTAAGACCAGAATGTGACAGGAAAGTATTGGCGACACCATCAAACTGAAATAATGTTATGGTTAGAGAGCTAATCTGTGTACATTCAGTGACATGTCAACTGTTTTTTGTTATAATTCCCTTACTGTTGTGATGATTGTATTCTCCCCCAGTGATTAAAATATTAAAAAGAGTGCATTTTATTTCCTGAAACTACAGTTAATCATAGAAGTATAAGGCAGCAGCCCAGTTACACATGACCTGACCATGAGCATTGTAAAATCAGGTTAAAATGAACTTTAACAAATCTGGTATCGGCCTTATTTAGACATTGGGGAAAATGGTATAAAAATGCTGAAGCTATGCAACTTGTAAGGGAACCCTGATAGCGCAATCTCTAAATGTACAACATGCTGAGACAGTAAGCCATATAGAACCAGAAACGTCTCTCATCTGTGATCTCAGCTGTCCTCAGCCTGGGCCATAATTGAGCATTAAATTGCTGGTTTTCAGTTTTGCCAGACTATGGGTAGGGAAGAACAGCTGGACGGTTTTGATCTTTATCAATATACAGTAATCCCTGCTGGAGTGTGGCTGTGTGGGCACCATATGAGGATGGGATTATGTAAGGTGTGAAGGCCAGGGTGAAACAGACCATTTACTTTCATTGTTGAGGCTCACACATGAAGAATAATCACTGGTATCGGAAAACCACATTTACGTAATCATTGCATCAAAAGATGAGAAGAAAGCATGGGCCAACATGCTTGAAGGTAAAACTACAATAGTTTCAACAGTTACAGTATCAATGTAATACCAACGACATTATACCTCATACAAGTGCTCAGAATGTTGTGAACATGGCTGTAAAAGTACTGCAGACACGGTTTAAGTTTTCAGTCAATAAAAAGTTGCCCATCTAGTACCCGATTGCAATTGGTCACTCTTTGTCATCTTTATCAGTGCCACCTCTGAAGGAACAGACCAAAACTACCTCGTGAGGTCATGTAAATGAGCAACTTTCCCTTTGTGTCTGCGCAAGTAGGAATTTTAGATCAATCGGTGATAAAATAATGCATATGGAATCCAGAAGATGGCGCTGTTTGTAATTGAACTACAACATGGATGGTAAGTTATGGCATTGTGCTGGTATCATTCTTCTTCAAAGCTGTCATTCAGAAATATATTGTCAGTTTCAGTTTATTTATTAGTGTCACAAGTAGGCTTACATTAACAATGCAATGAAGCGACTGTGAAAATCCCCTAATCGCCACACTCCGGCGCCTGTTCAGGTACACTGAGGGAGAATTTAGCATGGCCAGTGCACCTAACCAGCACGTCTTTTGGACTGTGGGAGGAAACCGGATCACCTGAAGGAAACCCACGCAGACACAGAGTTTCTTTCTGATGAGACATTAAACTGAAACCTAAGGTGGATATGAAAGATGCCACAGCATCTTTCTGAAGGAGAGCAGAGGAGATATCCCTGATGTCTGGTCAATATTTAGCCCTTAACCAACATAGCAAAAAGCAAACAATGTAGTTATTGTCAAATCGTTTTTTATGAGAGCTTGGTCTACACAAATTGGCTGTCATGATTCTTGTGTTACAACAGCACAAGGCACACAGTCTGCACGAGAAAGAAAAAAGTACTTTTATGTTGTACCTTTCATGACATCCCAAAGTGCTTTAAAACCAATGAAATGCTTCTGAATTGTAGTCTCTGATGTATTGGAGGAAATGTGACAACCAATTTACACAGCAATCTCCCACAAATAGCAATGTGATAATCAGATAATCTGTTTAAGTCTCATTTTTAGATTTTAATGAAGTTAAAGGAAGGATTAATGTTGACCATTAACCCAGGATAACTCCCTGCTTCCCTTCAAAATGAGATAGTAGCAGGGTATTGGTTTAATACCTCATCAATAAGGGCAGCACTCTCTCAGTATTGCACTAGGTAATTTTTTTGAAGTGTGACTTAAACCCAGAATCTTCTGACTCAGAGGCAAGAGTGCTACCACTGAGCCACAGCAGGTACTAGCCTGCATTTGCAGTATAATTAACGGGGCTGATCCCATGATAAGATGCTCTAAGAAAGTACAATGCTCACAGGAATTACAGGGCAAAAATTTGCAAGACATGTAGCTCCTTTTCAGGAGTGCCTGACCACAGAATTTGCCCTACTATTGTTATGTCTAAAAGTGGTTGCCCTCTGTATGCCTGAAGCTCTGACAATGATCAGTGAGTGAATGACCAGTTAGCCTGTGTGAAAGACAAGTATCAGCCTGGACCCCGGGAGAACTTCCATATTCTTTATCGAACAATGCTAAGGGATATTTAAAATCTACCTTAATGCACAGGTTGAGATTAGTTTGAATGAGTTATTTGAAGGATGGCATTTCTGACACTGCATCTGTTCCTCAGTCCGGATAATTCAGCCTCATGCATTTGCATGACTCAAAAAACCAACCAGCTTTTTTGCTTTTACATGCATGACAAAATGGCACGTTAATGGCCCACTCCCAATCTTCTGAAAAATCTACATGGCAAAGTGTAGGAAATGAAGACATGCCTTCTCTAATATGACAGGTAGCTCTGGTGAGGTCTGTGAAGCTGCCGACTTGAGTGTGTATCTCATCTCAGGTAACAGGCAAACTTGCTTCTGATTATTCCTCTGCAATTTCCCACCATACCTGAAGGTAAGAGGAAAGCTCTGAAGAATGCTCATTCCATCCATTAAGGACTTTTTTTAATGGGCAGCGCCCTTAGGTGATGACAAACAAGACTATTCAGCAGCAAAGAGCAAAATGACAAAAGACAACTAAATCAAACCACAAAGGCCAATAAAAGCAACTTCACAGTCACTTACAAATTTTAGTTTAAGTTCTGAGAACCAAGATGCACACAGTTTTTTTTACACATACTGCAACTACACCGTATTTCAGACAAAACTACTGAAAATTGCAAGAGAGGGAAATTCTCCTCCAATTTCATACTCTTTAGTTATTAATGGAAACTGCACATTCCTGTAGTGGTAGTGCTGCCAAGTCAGGAGATGGCAGATGGAGTTTAATTTAGATAAATGCGAGGTGATGCATTTTGGTAGATTGAACCAGGGCAGGACTTACTCAGTTAATGGTAGGGCATTGGGGAGAGTTACAGAACAAAGAGATCGAGGGGTACATGTTCATAGCTCCTTGAAAGTGGAGTCACAGGTGGACAGAGTGGTCAAGAAGGCATTCAGCGTGCTTGGTTTCATTGGTCAGAACATTGAATACAGGAGTTGGGACGTCTTGTTGAAATTGTACAAGACATTGGTAAGGCACTTGGAATACTGTGTACAGTTCTTGTCACCCTATTATAGAAAAGATATTATTAAACTAGAAAGAGTACAGAAAATATTTACTAGGATGCTACCGGGACTTGATGGATTCAGTTATAAGGCGAGGCTGGATAGACTGGGACTTTTTTCTCTGGAGCGTAGAAGGCTGAGGGGTGATCTTATAGAGGTCTATAAAATAATAAGGGATACAGATCAGCTAGATAGTCGATATCTTTTCCCAAAGGTAGGGCAGTTTAAAACTAGAGGGCATAGGTTTAAGGTGAGAGGGGAGAGATACAAAAGGGTCAAAAAGGGCAATATTTTCACACAGAGGGTGGTGAGTGTCTGGAACAAGCTGCCAGAGGTAGTAGTAGAGGCGGGTACAATTTTATCCTTTAAAAAGCGTTTAGACAGTTACATGGGTAAAATGGGTATGGAGGGATATGGGCCAAATGCGGGCAATTGGGATTAGCTTAGGGGTTTTAAAAAAAAGGGTGGCATGGACAAGTTGGGACGAAGGACCTGTTTCCTTGCTGTAAACCTCTATGACTCTATGTAAGGCAGTTTCTGCTCCCACACACAGACCCTTGGCCCAGTAAATGTTAGCAACTCTCATACAGAGTGAAAACTCTTCGTATTGGTGTTTTCAGATTTTGAATCTCAACAATATCCAAGTAAAAATCTCTATTTTATCTTTGGCGGTATTTTTCAAATTTTCCATTAAGTCTGTAATACTGTATTAGTATAACATGATAACCAGCTCAAAAAATTCTCATAAAACATAGCAGATAAAAACCGTTCAATGAGAAATGTAACTGCTCTGTGCACGACTGCGTATTTGCTATTTAATGTTTGGGATGTGTGTATTTCTTTACCTATTGTAATGTTTCAGTACAGCTCTTTCTCATTTGTGTATGAACAGTTTTTGCGGTTATACCTCAAGCTTTGTTTGTCTCCACAAACTCCAAAGCCACTGTTACAAACTTTACTTTCGGTCACTGTGGTTAAATACAATAAAAATCTATTTCAAATTCATTTTTAACTCTGTTGATTTGAATGAAATAAATTTTGACACCTCTGGATTAAGCACACAAAACACCTCCTCTTCAACAAACACTTCAATCACTGGTAAGAACATTAAATCACAGCAGTAAACTAATTATGAAAAAACACAGACAAAGACGTGTTACTTAATCTCATGCAGATTAACACTCTAACCATAATATTTTTCCAGTTTAATGGAGCCACCAGTACTTTACTGTCACATTCTCTTCTTAGGTGTTAATAGACAAAACTGCATATTTCTGCCCTTTGCTGTTGTTCTGGCAGTTGTCAGACAGGCATATAAATGAATTGCTTGTTACCATCGGAGCTGAAATAACTACACTGATTCTTTATCTGAGTACAAACCTATCACATTTTGCAGATCTATTCTAGTTAAAATATTATACAGAATACCTGCAGAGAGACAGACTTCATCAGTTCAGTCAAATGGTCTTGGATTATGGGATCCTCATTTTGTTTAAACAAGGTAATTTTGTTTTTAAATTAGTACAGAAGGTGTAGTGCAATATCAATAAGGAAGTTGTCCAAATTAGTGTGTGCTGGCTTTCTCTTCCTCCAGCCTTTGCAGACACCACAGGGCTCGATTTTAACGATGTGTAAGTGGATGGGTTCTAATGAGTTAAAATCTTGCCCAGTGTTTCCTCCATTCTGCACTCTGAGCTACAAATTCACTAACCCCTGAAAATGGCCACATGCATCACAATGTGCAACTGATCTACCCTAGTTAAAAGCAATGCTGGCACCAGGCAAACTTTGTGCTGTCTGCTAATGTGAAGATGTGGAGATGCCGGCATTGGACTGGGGTAAACACAATAAGAAGTCTTACTGCGTAAGAAGTCACAGTATGAAGCATGCTAATGTGAATCAGTTGTGTGCAACCCAGCACTTAATGTGTTGTTAAGTGCCTGCATGCATCAGTGGAGGGCTGCACTTGTGCAAGGTTAACATCACATAGCTTGTGTCTAGGTCTGTGGTGGCCTGCTGCGTGCTGCACAATCTCTCCATCATTAGATAGGCCTTTAACCAGTGAGCAGGTGAGGAGCACCAGGAGGAGGAGGAGAAAGCAAAGGAAGATAGCAACTTTGACAGCCCTCTCACCTCAGGCAATCCATGAACTCATCCCCAGAATTATACTAGTAACTGCAACCCCAATTCCCCATTTACCAAAGTCCCACACCTTCCCTTTCCTCTGTCACTGACCCTTTGTGTTAACCTGGTGTTGTGAGACTTCTTCCTTTCTGTTTGATCAGACACAGTGCAAAAATAAATCCCACCACAAAATAAACATTCAAAATCAAATTTACAAATGAAATCATGAAATTTGCATACTGTTCACATTTTTGCATTCCGTCAGTACCTGTTTTTTATGTACCTTTTGCCTGCCCTAGTGCTCCTACACAGTGCTATTCCAGCTGTTGCAACATGTGACTGGTGGAAGTCTGCTGATTTATAGCAGAGGAGATTAGAGATAGCCTTGCAGGATGGCCTCAAGCAGCTCTGGGCCCAGGAGGCCTATCTATGGACTGTATCATCCCAACATGAGCAGCAGCAGCAGCAATCTGGGCTGGCATGGAGCAGCAAACATGGAATGGCAGGAATATGAGGATAAATGATCACTTTCTAAGAGATGACAACAGTGTTCATCCAGGAGTAATGATACTTCAGTTGCAAACAATAAAAGAACTAACTTCACAAAGTAAATCAAAGAAAGTAGTTTAATTTTAAAAAAACTTCATTCGTTTTAGCCAATCAGAGCTAATGTGCTAACCAATCAGCATCTTTTGCTCCCGCAGTATAAATTGTTGTGATTATGTGAAATTTGACATTCTTGCATTTGTCCTGATGAATGCAAAATAAAATGGGAAGGACATGTGTCAAGATTCCCCCTTTTCTTCCCCACTCCTCGATTGATTGTAAAAGGGTTTTTTGCAATTTGTAAGGATAAATGTATTCATTCAGTGTTTGTGCTTTATCATTTCTGGGCTGATTGCAAAGAACTCGGCGGCACGGTAGCACAGTGGTTAGCACTGCTGTTTCACAGCTCCAGGGTCCTGGGTTCGATTCCCGGCTCGGGTTACTGTCTGTGTGGAGTTTGCACATTCTCCTCGTGTCTGCGTGGGTTTCCTCCGGGTGCTCTGGTTTCCTCCCACAGTCCAAAGATGTTCGGGTTAGGTTGATTGGCCAGGTTAAAAAATTGCCCCTTAGAGTCCTGGGATGTGTAGGTTAGAGGGATTAGCGGGTAAAATATGTGGGGGTAGGGCCTGGGTGGGATTATGGTCGGTGCAGACTCGATGGGCCGAATGGCCTCCTTCTGCACTGTAGGGTTTCTATTTCTATTCTAACTCAGTCCAGCAATGCTTTTTTCGATGCTAGAACCCACCCAGGTAAGGATATAAAGAACCCTGGTGTGTTCCTTCAGTGCATCTTGTACTGCTGCCATTGTTCATCGATGGTAGAGGGAGTGAATGTTTGTGTGGGCTGCCTTGTCCTGGATGGTGTTGGGCTTCTCTAGGCAAGTGGAGAGTATTCCATCACACTCCAGACTCGTGCCCGTGGATGGTGGACAGGCTTTGGGAAGTTGAATAGCATCAAGATAGATAAGTCGCCGGGACCGGATGGGATGTACCCCAGGTTACTGTGGGAGGCGAGGGAAGAGATTGCAGAGCCTCTGGCGATGATCTCTGTGTCGTCGATGGAGACGGGAGAGGTTCCGGAGGATTGGAGGATTGCGGATGTGGTTCCTATATGCAAGAAAGGGAATAGGGATAGCCCAGGAAATTACCGACCGGTGAGTCTAACCTCAGTGGTTGGTAAGTTGATGGAGAAGATCCTGAGGGACAGGATTTATGAACATGCTCAAAAGTAGTCAGCACGGCTTTGTCAAAGGCAAATCGTGCCTTACGAGCCTGGTGGAGTTCTTTGTGACTAAACACATTGACGAAGGAAAAGCGGTAGATGTAGTTTACATGGACTTCAGCAAGGCGTTCGATAAGGTCCCCCATGTAAGACTTCTCGAGAAAGTGAGAGGACATGGGATCCAAGGGGCTGTTGCCTTGTGGATCCAGAGCTGGCTTGCCTGCAGAAGGCAGAGAGTGGTTGTAGATGGATCTTTTTCTGAATGGAGGTCGGTCACCAGTGGAGTGCCCCAGGGATCTGTTCTGGGACCCTTGCTGTTTGTCATTTTCATAAACGACCTGGATGAGGAAGTGGAGGGATGGGTTGGTAAGTTTGTCGACGACACGAAGGTTGGTGGTGTTGTGGATAGTTTGGAGGGATGTCAGAAGCTGCAGCGTGACATAGATAGGATGCAAGACTGGATGGAGAAGTGGCAGATGGACTTCAACCCGGATAAATGTGTAGTGGTCCATTTTGGCAGGTCAAATGGGATGAAGGAGTATAATATCAAGGGTAAGACTCTTAGCAGTGTAGAGGATCAGAAGGACCTTGGGGTCCGGGTCCATAGGTCTCTTAAATTGGCCTCGCAGGTAGAGGAGGTGGTTAAGAAGGCATATGATGTGCTGGCCTTCATCAATCGAGGGATTGAGTTTAGGAGTCGGGAGATAATGATGCAGCTTTATAAGACCCTCGTCAGACCCCACTTAGAGTACTGTGCTCAGTTCTGGTCGCCTCATTACAGGAGGGATGTGGAAATTATTGAAAGGGTGCAGAGAAGATTTACAAGGATGTTGCCTGGATTGGTTGGCATGCCTTATGAGGATAGGTTGAGGGAGCTCGGTCTTTTCTCCTTGGAGAGACGAAGGATGAGGGGTGACCTGATAGAGGTGTACAAGATGTTGAGAGGTATAGATCGGGTGGATTCTCGGAGGCTTTTTCCCAGGGCTGAAATGGCTGCTACGAGAGGACACAGGTTTAAGGTGCTGGGGAGTAGGTACAGAGGAGATGTCAGGGGTAAGTTTTTCACTCAGAGGGTGGTGGGTGAGTGGAATCGGCTGCCGTCAGTGGTGATGGAGGCAAACTCGATAGGGTCTTTTAAGAGACTTCTGGGTGAGTACATGGAACTTAATAGGATTGAGGGTTATAGGTAAACCTATATAAGCCTAGGTAGGTAGGGATATGACCAGCGCTACTTGTGGGCCGAAGGGCCTGTTTGTGCTGTATTTTTTCTATGTTCTGTGTTCTACATTAACACTCATACCACACCCAAGCGCCCCACAATCCCCATCTGCTTTCTATTTATACAGATCAGCTGGTTACCATTGGTTACATTGTAACAAGCCGGTCCATACTCTGTGGAACCAATTCAACACCACCTCCTGCACAGTGTGGCAAATTATCAATTGGAGTAATTTGTTGAAGGACAGATTGCTCGGCTGCTGTCACACCCTGCAACACCCTTTGCAGCCATGTTTGCAGCAGTCTGAGTTTGCATGTCAGTAATCAGAGTTTCCACGGCAGTGCTCAATCATTGGGTGGCTGTTTGTGCTGCAATGGAAGCTGCAACATCAGTCATCAGACATTGTATAATTGGTTGGGTTGACAAGTGTGTTCATGGAGTTGTCCCTCACTTCCATACTGGAAAAGATGGACTTCAACTCTGTGCAAAGCCTTGTGCCAAGTTGGTGGCAGAATCCACTATGTTCTTTCATATTGACCACAGGCTTTCTGGTGGGCTTTTCAATGCAACAAGACATTAGAAAGCGTTGATGTACAAAGGGACCTGTGTGTCCTTGCCCATAAGTCATTGAAGGCTAACATGTCTTACTTCAATTGTGCAGAAGCTTGGTTAGACCACACTTAGAGTACTGTGTGCAGTTTTGGTCCCCTTATCTCATAAAGGATATTATTGCCATAGAGGGTGTGCAATGAAGGTTCACCAGACTTATTCCAGGGAAGTGTTTTGAAGAATGAGAGATCATCTAATTGAAACCTACAAAATACTTAAAGGAATAGACAGAGTAGGTGCAGGTAAGATGCTTCCCTTGGGTGGGGAGTCTAGAACCAGGGGGCACAATTTTAAAATAAGAGGGAAGCCACCTAGGACAGAGCTGAGGAGAAATTTCTTTACATAGAGGGTTGTGAATCTTTGGAATTCTCTATCCCAGAGGGCTGTAGAAGCTTAGTCGTGGAGTATTTGGAAGGTAGAGATTGATAGGTTTCTGATTAACAATAACATAAAAGGGTTATGGGGATAATATGGGTAAAAGGCATTGATGTATCCGATTAGCCATGATTATATTGAATGGTAGATCCGGCTTGATCTTTTCCTATGTTGCTAAGTGCTTCATTGTGCATACACATCAGAGTTCTTCGGTAGGCCGCCCCAACAAAGTGCTCAGCTGAGTCCTCTGCAGCAGAATTCATATGTCACCTCAAGTCTGGCAAGCTGGCAGCTGCAGTATACTTGCCCATATCCTGGCTGCAGTCTATTAGTTCCTGGCGGCTCATAATGTGTAGATTTCACCTCCACCCTATCCTCTCAGATCCACAGCCTCAGAATCTGAACTGGCAATAGCCGGTGTGAAATTAAGTATCATTGCTGTATCTTCATTATCACACTTTTGTTGATGTTCCTCCACTTCCTAACCAACTTGCATCTCTTGAGTAATTGAAAGGAAGCAGGTGCAAGTATAAGGTTGTCAGACTGGGGAAGAGTCATACAGACTTGAAACATTAACTCTGTTTCTCTCTCCACAGATGTTCCAGACCAACTGAGTTTACCCAGCATATTCTGTTTTTACTTTTTATATAAAATAGTGGGACGGTTTGGTGGGAGTGAGAGATGCACACTGGCACCATCTGAAGCTGGTAGATCAGAAGCGAGGGTGGGATGAAAGGTAAGTGATGTTTGAGAATAATCATTAAGTAAAAGGATATCATTATCTTCAACGGTCTCAGCCTTATAGATTGGCTGTGCCTCAGCAATGAATGTCCCAATAATGGACCCCAATGTTTCTTTCTTGGGGGTTGAGACATCTATCCAGGCCTCCTTCCCATCATTTAGGTCCTACTTATGATGCACCATTTTTTTCCTGCAACAAAACTGGGAGTATTTCAGTGAATGTCAGGCAACTCATTTGGCTGATTTGACTGCCATGGTTGAGTAGGCATCATGGCTTGGAAACAATGGTCCACCAAGCCCTGTCAACCCTGAAGATATCTACTTATTATCACCTGAGGGCTTTTGTCAAAATTGGGAGAGCCATCTCACAGTCAAATAAAGCAACAGCCCAACATAGCCGATTTCACCAAACCATACCTTACAATGTCACAAACACCACCATCATGGGTATGTTTTATCCCACCTGAAGTGGCAGGACAGTGGAATACAGTCAAGATGGAGTTGCCCTGGGAGTCCTCAACATTGACCCTAGAATCCATGAAGTCTCATGACAACACGTCAAACATGGCAACCTCCATGCTACTTATCACCTACCTCCCACCTTCAGCTGATATTAATAGTCCTCCGTATTGATGTGGGAGACTTCAATGTCTATCACAAAAAGTGCTTGGTAGCACCATTACTTGTTGAGCTGGCCAAGTCCCAAGGGACATGACTGCTAGACTGAGCCAGAAAAATGTGGTGAGAGAACCAACAAGAGGGAACAACGTACTTAACTTCATCCTCACCAATCTATCTGTAGCAGATGCATTTGTCCATGACAGTATTGGTAGGAGTGACTAGCGTATGATCCTTGTGGAGACAAAGTTCCATCTTCATATTGAGGATACTTCCCATTGTGTTGTGTGGCACTACAACCATGCTAAATGGGATAGATTTGGAATAGATCTAGCAGCTGAAAACTGGACAATGATGAGGTGCTCTGGGCCACCAGCAGCAGAATTGTACACAACCACAATCTGTAATTTAATAATCCTGCATATTCCCCCACCCTACTATTGCCAAACTGGGAGTTCAATCCAGGTTCAATGAGGACTGCAGCTCCAGGCACACTTAAAAATGAGGTGTTTACCTACAGAAGCTACAACACAGGACCATTTGTATGCCAGACAGTGAAAGCAGCATGCGATAGACAGATCTAAGTGATTCCACAACTAACAGATCAGTTGTAAGCTCTACAGTCCTGCCACATCCAGCAGTGAAGAACAACTAACAGTAGGAAAAGGCTCCATTAATATCCCATTCTCAATGATGGAAGTCCAGCATGCTAGTGCAAATGACAAGGCTGAACAATTTGCAACAACCTTCAGCCTGACATGCCGAGTGGATGATCCATCTCGTGAAAGCAAAGGAATTTGTCAGTGTTTAATGGTATATATATAAAAACAAGGATATAGTAAATAAAGCTGATGAGCTGAGCGTACAGACCGTCACATGGCAGCATGATATCATCGCAATAATGGAAACTAAATACAATTTTTGAGGCAGTAACAAGGAGGATTGATTAGTGCACTGGACATTGTATACATGGATCTCAGTAAGGAATTTGACAAAGTCCCACATAACAGACTGATCAAAAAAGTGAGATCTTATGGGATCCAGGGGAAGAAGGTAGGTTTAGTGACAGGAAACCAAGGGTATTAGTCGATGGATATTTTTGCAAATGGAAAACAGTTAAAGTGATGTTCCACTGGGGCACTTGTTGTTTGTTGTACATATTATTGACTGACATATGGGTGGCATGATTGGGAAATTTGAAGATGACACAAAATTGGCTGTGCAGTTGATAATGTCGTCTCCAGAATGATATCAGTGGATTGGTTGAGAGGACGGGTGGACAAGGTGGTCAGGAAAACAAATGAAATGCCTTTCTTTATTGGGCGGGATATTGAATACAAAAGCAGGAATGTAATGATGGAACTGTATAAAATGCTGGTTAGGCCACAGCTGGAGCTTTGTGCACAGTTCTGGTCACCACATTACAGGAAGGAAATAATTGCTCTGGAGAGAGTGCAGAGGAGATTGACAAGAATGTTGGAGGGCTTGAAAACTGCAGCTATGAGGAGAGATTGGATAGGCTAGGGTCATTTTCGTTCAACAAAGGAGACTAAGGGGTGACCTATTTGAGGTGTACCAAGTTATGAGGGGCCTAGAAATCGCAGACAGGAAAGATTTGTTTTCCCCTAGCTGAGGGGTCAATTACCAGGGGACATAGATTTAAGATGATTTGTAGAAGAACTAAAGGGGACATGAGGAAAACCTTTTCAGCCAGAGGGTGGAGTGCATCTGGAATTCATTACTTAAGTTGATGGTTGAGGCTGAAACACTCAACTCATTTAAAAGATACCTGGATCTGGATCGAAAGGGCTGTAACCTGAAGGGCTATGGACCAGATGCTTGAAAATGGGATTAAGAGAAGCGGCTAGTTTCTTTTTTTCACTTTTTTGATAGTTGCAGAAATGATGGGTTGAATGTCATCTTTTTGCTCCGTAATTTTTTTACACCGTAGCTTTTCGATTGTTCTATGGACTAAGGGGGAAACCTCCCACTGGTTGGGGTCATTCCAAGCACAAAGGAAGGTGGCTTTGGTTGTTAGACGTCAACCATCACAGTTCCAGGACATCACTGCAAGAGTTCCTCAGGATAGTGTCCTGGGCCTAACCATCTTCAGCTGCTTATCAATGACCATGCCTCCATCACTAGATCAGAAATGGGGATGTTCATTGATGATTGCACAATGTCTCAACTACTCAGATACTACAGTAGTTCATATCAAAATGCAGCAAGATCCGGACAACATTCAGGCTTGGGCTGAAGTGGCAAGCAACATTTGCACCACACAAGTGCCAGGCAATGGCATTACCATCACTGATTCCACCCTTATCAACATCTTGGGGGGTTACCATTGACGAGAAACTGAACTCAACTAGCTATATAAATACTGTGGCTACAAGAGCAGGTCAGAGGCTGGGAATTCTGTGATAACTCACCTCCTAACTCCCAAAACCTGTCCACCACCTACAAGTCACAATTTAGCCTGGATTTAGCCTGGATGAGTGCAGCTCCAGCAATACCTCAAGAAGCTTGACATAATCCAGGATAAATCAGTCCACTGGATTTGCACCCCATCCACAAACATTGACTCCCTCCATTGCTGACACATAAGGCAGGATTTTATGGCCTTGCTTGTCTCTAAACCGTAAAATCCCACCCAAGGTCAATGGACCTTTCCATTGTCCGCCCCTCACCTGCTCCGATTCCCGTGGCAGGCAGGGCGGTAAAATTCTGGCCATAGTGGTAGCAGTAAGTAACATCTACGAGATGCACTGCAGCAACTCACCATGGCTCATTTGCTGCTGCACGTAGCATATTCTAAAACTGCCTAGAAGGACAAAGACAGCAGATGCATGAGAACACAGCCACCTGCAAGCCACACAGCATCCTGACTTAAAACTATATTGTCATTCCTCACAGTCACTGGATTAAAATCCAGGAGCTCCCTCCTATACAGCACTGTGGGTGTACCTATATCACATGGTTTGCAGTGGTTTGGAAAGATGGCTCACCACTACCTTCTCTAGGGCAATTAGGAATGGGCAATAAATGCTGGTCTAGCCGGCAGCATTCATATCCCATGAAAAGGTGTTAAACCAAAGATACAATATGTGCAACATGTGAGGTGAGATAAGATGAGGCTGACAGCAATATTCAATATGTGAGGGTGAGGTGAATCCTATGACTCTTAGGTATGAGTCCTAACTGATAGCATTGGTGGACATCTGAGTAATGGGAATGTGGTAATTTGAGGAATGCCTGAGCCTTGTGGTGCAGTTGGAAGTTCAAAATGCATTAATTGACCTTGAAAACTCCCATCAGGTCATTGAACTTCTTGTGGCATTGAATCCAAGTCCTTGGAACTGGAATCCTGACATATGGGCGTCCATGGTTATCCATCCCTATTGCCTTGTGAGCTTGAGTCTGGTGCCCCAATGGCCTTCTATAGATACAGGATATATCTCCTGCTGTGTACCTCCTCCAGTACAGAGTTGTCAAATCTTGCAGCCCACTCTCTCTCCCATGTGTGCCATCCCTCGCTGTTACCCAATTCAGATTCCCTTCCAGTAGGACTGCCAGCATCTGCTCCAGTCACAAGGCATTTTCATTTTAAAGTGCAGGTTAGCTTTAACTGGTGTCAGCAAGTTATAATTTTGTAACTGCCTCTGGTATGTGCAACAGCAAATGAAGTTAGTGGTTAGTGTCAATTAGTGCTTAATACATGCAGCAATGCTACAAATGAACAGATAACAAGAAGTGATTCATTTTGGTAGGACAAATTTAAATGTGGATTACAGGGTCAAAGGTAGGGTTCTGAAGACTGTGGAGGAACAGAGAGATCTTGGGGTCCATATCCACAGATCTCTAAAGGTTGCCACTCAAGTGGATAGAGCTGTGAAGAAGGCCTATAGTGTGTTAGCTTTTATTAACAGGGGGTTGGAGTTTAAGAGCCGTGGGGTTATGCTGCAACTGTACAGGACCTTGGTGAGACCACATTTGGAATATTGTGTGCAGTTCTGGTCACCTCACTATAGGAAGGATGTGGAAGCGCTGGAAGGAGTGCAGAGGAGATTTACCAGGATGCTGCCTGGTTTGGAGGGTAGGTCATATGAGGAAAGGTTGAGGGAGCTAGGGCTGTTCTCTCTGGAGCGGAGGAGGCTGAGGGGAGACTTAGTAGAGGTGTATAAAATGATGAAGGGGATAGATAGAGTGAACGTTCAAAGACTATTTCCTCGGGTGGATGGAGCTATTACAAGGGGGCATAACTATAGGGTTCGTGGTGGGAGATACAGGACGGATATCAGAGGTAGGTTCTTTACGCAGAGAGTGGTTGGGGTGTGGAATGGACTGCCTGCAGTGATAGTGGAGTCAGACACTTTAGAAACATTTAAGCGGTTATTGGATAGGCACATGGAGCACACCAGGATGATAGGGAGTGGGATAGCTTGATCTTGGTTTCAGATAAAGCTCGGCACAACATCGTGGGCCGAAGGGCCTGTTCTGTGCTGTACTGTTCTATGTTCTAAGTTGGCTTATTGTGACATTGCATTGAATAGGCCTTTGTCAATCATGCACCATGGTCACCATGTCCATTTCAGGAAGTTATTCAATTTAGGCCCATTTAGCTTTAACAGTAGTGAAGGCAGAAGCTCAGAGCCTTAAGCTTGTAGTTTCGCTACTGAGTTGGGCACACAGAGTCAAGAAATATCCCAACTCCCTGAACACAACTTGGGAGAAACTGCCCAAAAATGCTGAATTTTCATTCCATGTTTGAGCAGGTGTGTGATGGAATCAGGTTCACTGACCCTGAAGGTAGTGCAGATGTGGAGATGGCCCAGTTGTGTAAAGTAACTTGATCAGGATATAACAGGATGGCAGGTAAGGAGTCCCTGCTGTGAGGTAGGAAATGGATGCAAAAGTTACTGTTGCTCAGAGGAGAGGTCAATAAACAGTCAGGTGAAGATGAACGGTAATACTTGTCCAAATGGCCGCTCGTACTGGAAAAGATGGTCCTTCATAGACTTTCTATAGAAGAATATAACCATTGCTGCTGCCCATTTGCATTGTAATAAAGGAGCACACTACCAAATTAAGGCTAGCAAAGCTTTTCAAGACACAGCCATGGAGGTGACAGGATGTTGGCACCTGAAGAAGTCACCTGAGTCACCTGAAGAAGGACTGACATTCTGAAAGCTTGTGCTACCAAATAAACCTGTTGGACTTTAACCTGATGTTGTGAGACTTCTTACTGTTCATGTATGTAAGCAGACATTCGCGTGTGAGAACATTTGAAGCTGGAAGTTTTATGTGACTTTTCTTTTTCCATTCATCATGCCAGAATGTCACAAAGCACAGCATGTGGGGGAGGAGGGGAGGGGCTGCAGATCCTGGTCTAAGAGGTCCAGAGACTCTGCAGCAACTTATATTCTAGTCGCCAGAAAAACCTGCTCAAGGTGATCAAGGGAGCATAGCAGGAGATGGCCTCCACTGGATGTGCAGCAAGTGAATAGGCCAGGTCATAGATTCAGTGCAGGGAAAAGTCCCGCAACCTACTACACCCCAGCAAGGTGTTGGCACAGGCACACAGAGAGCCAAGTGATGTTTCACAGCTGAATACTTCATCTGTAGTGGGAGAGTTTGCACATATTCCTCCAATAACATGGAGACTTGTAATGGCCTAGCCACTCTGTAAGTGCACACAGTAGAAACGTGAATATCCAATGTGGTGCACTAACACTTTCAAAAAATTTGTTCCTGATGGCATTATATACAAGACTAATAGTATTCTGTATGTTGTATCTGCAGCTCATGTGGGCCCATAATGCCAGGAAGATGGCCCAGACCGGGGATGGTATGGGACTCTGTGGGCAATAAAGAATAGAATCCTAGAATCCCTAAAGTGCAGAAGGAGGCCATTCGGCCCATCGATGTGGAGAAGGCAGCCATGGAGAGAGCGAGCATGCCTGCCCAGCTAAATGACAGCTTGGGAAGTCATTGGAGCCAGAGGCTCCATGACTCAAAGATGAGGCTGTCGGAGGAAAGGCTGCACCAGTGGCCCAAACAGTGCACCTGGAAGGCTTAGGACCTTATCTGCACCTGACATTGGGTCCCAAAGTCTGATGGAGCTTGTGGGGCAGGATGTTCCGGCTGTGCTTGTCCCAAAACATGAAAATCCCGCTCGAGGTCAACGGACCCCCCCCCCCCCCCCCCACCCCCCCGCCCCTCCACCTGCTACGATTCCCATGACGGGCAGGGTGGGAAAATTCCACCCCATGGAGTTATTCCAGTCACTGCCTTCAGGATTTGATTTTTTATTGTCACATGTGTTATATTTATTATTGTCACATGTGTTAGTATACAGTGAAAATTATTTTTTCTTGCACATTATCCAGACAAAGCATACCGTTCATAGAGAAGGAAATGAGAGAGTGCAGAATGTAGTGTTATAGTCATAGCTAGGGTGTAGAGAAAGATCAACTTAATGCAAGGTGGGTCCATTCAAAAGTCTACTGGCAGCAGGGAAGAAGCTGTTCTTGAGAACGTTGGTACGTGACCTCAGACTTTTGTATCTTTTTCCCGATGGAAGAAAGTGGAAGAGAGTATGTTCGGGGTGTGTGGCGTCCTTAACTATGCTGGCTGCTTTGCCAAGGCAGCAAGAAGTGTAAACAGTCAATGGATGAGAGGCTGGTTTGCGTGATGGATTGGGCTACATTTACGACCTTTTGTAGTTTCTTGTGGTCTTGGGCAGAGCAGAAGCCACACCAAGCTATGATACAACTAGAAAGAATGTTTTCCATGGTGCATCTGTGAAAGTTGGTGAGAGTCATAGCTGACATGCCAAATTTGTTTTCTGAGAAAGCAGAGGTGTTGGTGAGCTTTCTTAATTATAGTGTCGGCATGGGGGGACCAGGACAGGTTGTTGTGATCTGAACACTTAAAAGCTTGAAGCTTTTGACCATTTCTACTTCATCCCCATTGATGTAGACAGGGGCATGTTCTCCACTACACTTCCTGAAGTCAATGACAATCTCCTTCGTTTTGTTGACATTGCCGAAGAGATTATTGTCGTCGCACCAGTTCACCAGTTTCTCTTCCTCTTTCCTGTACTCTGTCTTGTCATTGTTTGAGATCCGACCCACTACAGTGTTGTCATCAGCAAACTTGAAAATCGAATTGGAGGGGAATTTGGCCACACAGTCAGAGGTGTATAAGGAGTATTTTAGGGGGCTGAGAACACAGCCTTGTGAGGCACTGGTGTTGAGGATGATCATGGAGGAGGTGTTGTTGCCTATCCTTACTGATTGTGGTCTGTGGGGTAGGAAGTTCAGGATCCAGTTGCAGAGGAGGAGCCGAGGCCCAGGCCACGAAGTTTGGAGATGCGTTTCGTAGGAATAATGGTGTAGAAGGCTGAGCCGTAGTCAATAAGTAAGAGTCTGACATAGGTGTCTTAGTTATCTAGGTGTTCCAGGATTGAGTGCAGGGCCAGGGAGATGGCATCTGCTGTGGGCTTGTTGTGGCGTTACGTGAACTGTAGTGGATCAAGGCAATCCGGGAGGCTGGAATTGATTCATGCCATGACTAACCTTTTGAAGCATTTCATAATGATGGATGTCAAAGCCACCAGACGATAGTCATTCAGGCACGCTGCTTGGCTTTTCTTTGGTACCGGGATGATGGTCATCTTCTTGAAGCAGATAGGGACCTCAGATTGTTGCAAAGAGAGGTTGAAGATATCTGCGAATACTCCCACCAGCTGATCCGCGCAGGATCTGAGTGCTCATCCGGGTACCCCATCCTGGCCAGTCGCTTTCCATGGGTTGACCTTCGAGAAAGCTGCTCTGACATCTGCAGTGGTGACCCCAGATGCAGGTTCATCCAGGGCTTCCAGGGTAGAGGGCATGCTTTCACTGATCTCTTGCTCAAAACGGGCATTGAATGCAATGAGCTCATCAGGGAGGGGTGTGTTGGAGCCGGCGATTTTACATGTCCTCACCTTGTATTCTGTTATGTCTTGCAGACATTGCCATAGTCCACAGGAGTCCATGTAGCTAGCCTGGGACTCTAGCTTGGTCCGGTACTGTCTATTGGCATCTTTGATGGGTCTCCTTAGATCATATCTGGCTTTCTTGTATAGGTCAGTGTCACCTGACTTGAATGCCTCAGACTTAGACTTCAGCAAGCAGTGGATATCCCTGTTAGGAGAGAAGGACATGATGAAAAATGACAGAAAGAAACATGTAGATGTGAAAAATTGTAACAGTCAAATGTTACCTCTGTGTGCTTTGTGTAACAAAGTCAAAAAGCAGTCTTTGATATATTGATTTATAATTGCAGTCATAATAACATAACATAATTTCACCACTAGAGGTAATGATAAGCACATGCAATGGATAAATATATCAGATACAATGAGACAAAGTACTGTTAATCAAAATTTTATTACATAAATACCCGAAACTTGCAATATAGAAAGAAGATGATCTTCCTGAGTATTAATTTTCTCCATTTACAGATGGGGTAATTTTACAATAATACTGTGTCGTAGTTTGATTTGATTTGATTTATTATTGTCACATGTATTGGTATACAGTGAAAAGTATTGTTTCTTGTGTGCTATACAGACAAAGCATATCGTTCATAGGAAAGGAAAAGAGAAGGTGCAGAATGTCATATTACACTCATAGCTCGGGTGTAGAGAAAGATCAACTTAATGCAAGGTAGATCCATTCAAAAGTCTGATGGCAGCAGGGAAGAAACTGTTCTTGAGTTGGTTGGCACGTGACCTCAGATCTTTTTCCCGATGGAAGAAAGTGGAAGAGACTATGTCTGGGGTGTGTGGGGTCCTTGATTATGCTGGCTGCTTTTCCAAGGCAATGGGAAGTGTAGACAGAGTCAATGGATGGGAGGCTGGTTTGTGTGATGGACTGGGCTACGTTCACAACTCTTTGTAGTTCCTTGCAGTCTTGATCAGAACAGAAGCCATGTTAAGCTGTGATACATCCAGAAAGGATGCTTTCTATTGTGCATCTGTAAAAGTTGGTGAGAGTCGTAGCGGACATGCCGAATTTCCTTAGCCTCCTGCGAAAATAGAGGTGTTGGTGGACTTTCTTAACTATAGCTGTGGAGGAACCAGGGCAGGTTATTGGTGATCCGGATCCTACAAACGTGAAGCTCTTGACCATTTCCACTTCATCCCCGTTGATGTAGACAGGGGCATGTCCTCAACTATGCTTCCTGGACTCAATGACTATCTCCTTTGTTTCACTGACATTGAGGGAGAGATTATTGTCATCACACCAATTCACCAGATTCTTTATTGCTTTCCTATACTCTGTCTCGTCTTGTTTGAGACCTGACCGACTACAGTGTTGTCATCAGCAAACTTGAAGATCGAGTTGAAGGGGAATTTGGCCACATAGTCTTGGGTGCATAAGGTGTATAGTAAGGGGCTGAGAACACAGCCCTGCGGGGCACCAGTCTTGAGGATAATTGTGGAGGAGGTGTTGTTGCCTATCCTTACTGATTGCGGTCTGTGGGTTAGGAAGTCTTGGATCCAGCCATAGAGGAAGGAGCCAAGTCCTAGGCCACTGAGCCTGGAGATGAGATTTGTTGGAATAATGATGTTGAATGCTGAGCTGTAGTCAATAAACAGGAGTCTGACATAAGTGTTTTTGTCATCCAGGTGTTCCAGGTAGAGCGTAGGGCCAGGGAAATGGCGTCTGCTGTGGACCTGTTGTGGTTATAGGCGAACTGTAGTGGATCCAAACAATCTGGAAGGCCGGAATTGATTCGTGCTATGACTTACCTTTCAAAGCACTTCATAATAGTGGATGTCAGAGCCACCGGATGATAGCCATTAAGGCTCGCTGCCTGGCTTATCTTTGGTACAGGGATGATAGTCGGCTTCTTGAAGCAGGTAGAGACGTCAGATCGGTGTAAAGAGAGGTTAAAGATGTCTGCAAATACCCCCGCCAGCTGGTCCACGCAAGATTTGAGTGTTTGGCCGAATATCCTATCCGGGCCAGTCATTTTCCACAGGTTGACTTTCAAGAAGCCTGATTGGATGTTTGTGATGGTGATCTCGGATACCGGTTCGGCCAAGGCTTCCAGGGCGGAGGGCGCGCTCTCGCTGACCTCTTGCTCAAAACATGAGCATTGAGCTCATCAGGGAGGGGTGCATTGATGCCAGCGATTCTACATGTTTTTGCAAAGATTGAATTTGGTATATGTATTCAGGTAGCAGGTTGTATTTAATGAATATTAGCATTTTAAAAAAATGTTGACATTGCTTATAAACAGGAATATTGGTGATGTCCATGGAAGAGATGTCCATACAATCACATTTATATTACAAATCATTACAAATTTGGCATGTTGAGATTGATGGATTAAAATTGGATTCTCATCTCGGAACATGCAGCTTGGGTTAATTATAGATGTTAATTTTTGTAAAGGTTAGAGGAATATCAATTTGACTTCTCCAGACTTACTTTCTCCTTTAAGTATTCTGAATATTGTGGTTCAGGGAACCATTTAGTCTTTTGTATTGTTAGCATTGTAACAACAATCCATAGGAATCAATTTACACATAATTGTAGCATTGAGAATTGTGGGCAGTGTGTTTAAATGCAGTACAAGGAGGGGTTGTTTTCATTCATTATCATTACTGTTTAACGCTGCAAAATTTATCCTTACTCCTGCAGTTCGAAACCTAATTTTGGTCATTTCTTAATTCTTAAATTTAAAT
This sequence comes from Mustelus asterias, assembly GCF_964213995.1. Classification (NCBI taxonomy): domain Eukaryota; kingdom Metazoa; phylum Chordata; class Chondrichthyes; order Carcharhiniformes; family Triakidae; genus Mustelus; species Mustelus asterias. Next base: position 66,704,631 of record NC_135807.1, on the reverse strand, counting down.
TAAGAAGACCATCATTAGCCTGACATTACAGTGAACCTTTGACAATCATAAAGAATGCCATAAAAAGTGTGACAAATATTACGCTGCTCCTGAGGCCATACCATTTATATTTATATTTCAGATTAGACTTTATTACAAAAATATGTATTTGTCACTTCAACTGAAATTCTAATATGCTAACCTTCTGTGGAGTATTTTGCTGATTCTCATACAGGATACTGGTCAGACAGATTTCTTTTAAGGTTTACAGCCATTCTTCAGTCACAACATAGACTAATCTGCTTGTTCAGCGAAAGCATGACAATATGGGAGTATAAGCAACAACAGTGCATTTAAACAAAAATAAAGGCAAAACGTATCAGCATTTGTTGAACTCAGCCAGGACAATAGTAGAGGCACTGCGACTGATTATAGCTCCCCTGGAATAAGAAGGGAAAGTTGGCAACAGCTGGTATTTTTGACCACTGATAAACCCATTCGTTGAATTAGTAAGGCAGCACAGTGGCATGGTGTTTAGCACTGCTGCCTTACAGCGCCAGGGACCTGGGTTCAATTCCAGCCTTTGGTGACCGCCTGTGTGGATTTACATGTTCTCCCCGTGTCTTCATGGGTTTCCTCCAGGTGCTCTGGTCTCCTCTCACAGTCCAAAGGTTGCTGGTTAGGTGGATTGGCCATGCTAAATTGCCCCTTAGTGTCACAAGATGTGTAAGTCAAAGGGATTAGCCATGGTAAATGCGTGGGGATGGGAGGGGGAGGGGGTTTGGAGGTGAGCCTGTGAGCCTGGATAAGATGCTTTGTCAGAGGATCGATGCGGTCTTGATTTGCCAAATGACCTCCTTCTGCACTGTAAGGTTTCTATGCTCCTGACTGGCTTCCATAAACTCCCCGGACTTTATTTTCAAATTGGGGATCTGGAACCTGACGCCTGAAAACATTCTGGCTCATGCAATGCAATCTTCAAATTTTAATGCCCTTGGTCTGGTAATGAGCTCGGTAGCTAATTAGTGACACAGTTCTGTGAGGAGGTGGGGAATGCCTGGTGAAGAGGATATCAAAGGCAGATGGCAGTCATGTCAGGGCCTGTTGCTGCCTTTCATTAAAGAGAAGGCAGGAGTTCGTAGGACCAGAAGCCATAACGCTAAGAGAAAGAAAGCAGAACACTGCAGATACTGGAAATCTAAAATAAAAACAAAAAGTGCTGGAAATATTCAGCAGGCCGAGCAGCATGTCTGGAGAGAAACAGGTCAGGTCAAGAAGATCATTCCGCAGAACCCAGCCAAACAGTACTGCCCTGATCTCACATTTGGTGCAAAATATCTTTCCAATTAAATAAAAAACTTTGCACCTCCCCGCGTTGAACCTGTCTGCTATGCACTAAATCCTCCATTCTGGCTGGTAATAGGGCAGCCACAGACGAAATGAGAGAATCCTGCCCAATATATTTCCAATGCTCCAGGCAGTAGGCAAGCCACTGGTATTCAGCACATTCCCCCTCTTCCAGATGGACTCCTTAGTGAAAACTGGATCCCCACTACTTATTCAAATTATACTGAATGACCCCATACAACCAATGGCTGAGGTTCATCCTGCAAGTCCTGTCTCACTGCACTTCAGCTGGTCTAAGAGATGAGCAGAAAGATCGAAGCCTCTGTATTTACCATCTATCAATTTCATTCCTCTGTGGGACCTCGACACCAGTCTTTATAATTTTCTTCAGCAGCCACAAGATGAAGCTGTTCTGCTGTTTAGACAGTGAGGAAGTCACTGAAAGTGGTTGTTCAGTCTTTCTGCATCTGTAGGAGCAACCTGACTGCTTTCAGCCAAGAAATGAGTGAAACAGACCATAACTAGTCTATACTTTCCATTTGTTCCTGACCACAGCAGTGTCAAATCGACATATCATTTATTAAGCACACAGGCTTGTATTCGATTCATGCAAGTGATTACCTCTAAGCATTGAGAAAATTAAAGCCTATTTGCCTTGATGTTATCAGCCCACCCCACACACTTGCCTGCCTGGGCAAGGGGTTAAAATCCTAAAAGTATAGATCCCACCTCCAAGAGGTTGCATTCCTGGTCACCGTAATGTTTATGATGAGGCCCTGGATGAGGCTTCTGCCTATTTGGATTCAAACATCTTTGAGGTAAGGTCAGGGTCAGAGCATGTGTCTGCTACTGCTTGGTATCCTCTTTGACCCCAGTCTGAGCTTCCAATTCCATATCTGCCAAATTACCAAGACCTGTTTCTGCCTCTGCTTCAGCTCATCTGAAACCTTCACCCACACCTTTATTATCGCCACCCTCCATTAAATTGAACTCATCCAAAATAATTCTGCCCTATTCTAATCTGCACCAAATTCTGTTCAAGCATCATCCCTGTGCTCAATGATCCATTGGTTACTATTCTGGAAGCATTTCAGCTGTAAAATTCTCTTCCCTGTATTCAAATCCCTTTCACTCCTTCTATCTTTGTAACCTGCTCCAGCAATACAACTCTCCTAGATCTTTGCATCCTCATTCTAGCTCATCACACATCCCTGATTTTAATTGTTCCCACCTTTGGTCGTTATGCCTTCAGCCGCCTAAGGCCTAAGTTCTAGAATTCTCCAATTAGAGCTCTCCTCCTCCCCATCTGTCTATCCTTCTTTAAGTCTCTCCTTTGACCAAGCTTTTGGTCACCAGTCATAATTCTTTACGTGGGTGGTGTTAAATTTTATTTGATAATACATCTCTGAAACACCCTGGGGTGTCTTTACTTTGTTAAAGGTGTTATATAAATGCAATTTGTTGTTTCATTGCCATAACATCCTAACTATAATATGTTTTATAAGAATGAATGTGAAATAAAAAATGAGTTGCTTAATATTATAGTTAAATGAGTTGAACCCTGTGGATCACGTCTTAAAATGGTAAACATTTAAATTTCTTATTTCATTTCAACAGCTTAATGTTATTTTGCTCCAAATTTGACTGCTATGGCCAGTTGTCATCATCATTAACAGTGAAATGATATACACTTCAGGTTCTAAAAACGCTTGGCATGCTTTACAATGACACAGAACTCAATTTCTCAAAAAATTCACCAAAAATGAGAACTAAAAGCTCTTTGAAATATATGGGGTAGTTGAAAGATTCACCAGATGATGTAACAGCACTGCATCTTTGCATTGTTTATGGAAGAATTGTACATGAAATTACATAAAAGGATTTATAAAATTTTATTTGACCAAAAGAGAACTGATGAATGTCAGACATTAGTTATTTGGGTTGAAGCAAATTACTGCAGATGCTGGAATCCGAAACACAAACAAAATGCTGGAAAATATCAGCAGGTCTGACAGCATCTGTGGAGAGAGAACAGAATTACTGTTTTGAGTCGGGATTACTCTTCATCAGAGCCATTAATTATTTGGGAGTAGGTTGCAGATGGCCAAGTTATATCGTATATGTTCAGTATTTTTGTGAAGCTGATTGCACATCTCTTTTCGTTCACACAATTAGCAATTTGCACCAATAATTCACTCATGCGGCAAGGATCAGTATAAGTTACAATGAGAAAACTTATATTTCTGAATCTACTGCCCTACCTCCCATCAAAGAAAATAAAGTTCAGAGAAGGGTTATTATTTTAGATTATGCGAATACAACAAACTTGATCTAAAATAGTGAAATTCTCTAAGAATTGATCTGAAGTGGCCATGACTACACCCTGGAATCTCTCTGTTTGTGTAGGGAATTGATACACATGCATTTGAATGTAATGAAATAAATAAAAATTAAGATTGAGCAAGATGCAAATTTCTATGGCCACCCATTCCAGTGGGTTGGGTTTAAAGGATAGGAAATCCCCAGCAACATGATGCATCAAATGCCAGAAAATATATAAACTTTGATATTTATTACCCCTTGATCTTCTCCAACTGGTTAAAGCATTAATTATGGGAACACAAACCCATCTGCTGAATAAACATTTGTCACTTTTTCTAGGCAGTAGATAAAGGGGCAGGTATAGAGAGACAAGACACTTAAGTAACTTAGTTAAATTGGGCTGCCAAATTCTAATTGTGAGCCCAAATTAAAATTGCACAGGTTTCTCAGAAGGAAACTTGATGATGAAAGGTAGGGGAGAGTGGCTGCCTCTCCAAAGTAGGCCTTTTTCAGCACACTTTGTGGCTCAGGGAGAACTGAGGTGCTCTCCCTGGCCCTCAGAATGTATTCTATCTTCCCCTGGCCTGAGCAATAACATCTCTTCAGCACGTCCCCATACACCTACCCCTCATGACCTGATTATCAATTTCCTCCCAACCCCTATTGAGAATATCCACCCAGCTCTCCTGATTGCTGGGCTTCTCCAATCTCAGATCACTGGAGACCCATCTTTAAGGATCCCTGGCTGCATAGGGTCTTCTGCCTCTGCTGTTCTATCACTCCCACCAGTCAATTGTATTTTGCCAGCTGCCAAATGAGAAACAGAGTTAAGAAATGTTGGGTATTATAACTGGCTGGGCCTCAATGTACCTGGCCTTATCAGGTGTTTTGACCTTTTCTAGCCTCTCTTGCATGCTCCCCACAGGCTTGCAGGGAGGTGGTTGGATGTGGGGGTGAGTACAATCATAGAGGTGATTTACAAGGAAGTTTGATAGGAAATTGAGGGAAGACATTCTGCTGTCCCGACCCAAAAACACAGCTAGAAAGACATTTACCTCATCAATCCAACAACCCTCATCTCTGGCTGTCAGATTTCCCATCACTTGGAAAATATGAGCCAGGCAGCATAAATTTTAGAATTGAGGTAAAATATGAAGATTGTAACCTCACTAAATATTTAAGGGAAAAGCCTGTCTCCTGGGAGCAGATTGATTGTCCGCCAACAACAGGCCCCCATCTTGCCTCTGTTAAAACCGGTAGGCAGGCTTGGGTTCAGGTTTGAGAATTTTAGCATTTTAACATCCTACCTTACCCAAATCACTGTTTTCGGGGTCAAAATTTCCCCTCCCTTGTATTCTCAGTGAACATTTTTCAATCTGATTAGCTGAGGCGCTGTTGTTTGAATTGCTCACACACACATTGCAAATCCACTGTGGAGATCGTTGCATCATAAAGAATTTCTAGTAACTGTACGTCGTCACGCAAGAACCCACTTAAATCTTCTGGGCAGCTGTAAGCACCGTTCCATTGCTACTGACTTCAAATCCAAATAATTTAGAAAGGCTTGCACCTCCAACAGTGGAGCATATTTTTACCTTGTGTCATAGTGTAAAGTGGGTGATAACGGGTCAGCAGCCCCTTTTACATCAATCACAATTTTTATTTCCATTTAAATAAAATAATCAGTAAATTTCCTTACTGCAAAATAGAGTGGGTTAAATTGTTGTCTCGATGGTTATCTGGTGGAGCGGCTTGCACGCCTGTTGTCGGATCTGCCAGCTATTTATTCCATTGTTTGCTACCCAGTGATGGGTCCAGATTTTTGCATCAATCTTTCAGGCGTCCCTGCCTGATTTATATAAAAGAACTTCTGGGCGATGCGGTCCTTTGTTACAAGTGCCTCACAAAACTTGTGCTTATCAATCAGGAATCAGGACATGGTTTAAGTACTTCCCTTACTGACCACAGACATAAAATGTTCACACAATCTCTTTAGGCTTCTTGGAATAACTTAATATTGGTAACTGGATTTTCAAAAAGAAGGTACATAACAAAAACTTGAAAAAATACACAATATTTTTAATAATAGTTTTAGGGAGTAATCTGAACATAAACTAAAGTAGCCTTCATTGTTTAAATTAATAAATCGTATAAATTGTTTCATTGGGCAGCATGGTGGCAGAGTGCTTATCTCTGCTGCCTCACAGTGCCAGGGACTGGGGTTCATTTCTGGTCTGGGGTCACTGTCGGTGTAGAGATTGCACGTTCTCCCTGTGTCTGTGGTTTCCACAGTAAGAAGTTTAACAACACCAGGTTAAAGTCCAACAGGTTTATTTGGTAGCAAAAGCCACACAAGCTTTCGGAGCTCTAAGCCCATTCTTCAGGTGAGTGGGAATTCTGTTCACAAACAGAGCATATAAAGACACAGACTCAATTTACATGAATAATGGTTGGAATGCGAATACTTACAACTAATCAAGTCTTTAAGAAACAAAACAATGTGAGTGGAGAGAGCATCAAGACAGGCTAAAAAGATGTGTATTGTCTCCAGACAAGACAGCCAGTGAAACTCTGCAGGTCCACGCAACTGTGGGGGTTACAAATAGTGTAACATGAACCCAATATTGGGCTCCACTCACTCTCCACTCACAGTGTTTTGTTTCTTAAAGACTTGATTAGTTGTAAGTATTCGCATTCCAACCATTATTCATGTAAATTGAGTCTGTGTCTTTATATGCTCTGTTTGTGAACAGAATTCCCACTCACCTGAAGAAGGGGCTTAGAGCTCCGAAAACTTGTGTGGCTTTTGCTACCAAATAAACCTGTTGGACTTTAACGTGGTGTTGTTAAACTTCTTACTGTGTTTACCCCAGTCCAACGCCGGCATCTCCACATCTGGGGTTTCCTCCAAGTGCTCTGGTTTCCTCCCACACTCCAAAGATGTGTGGGTTAGGTGGATTGGCCATGCTAAATTGCCGCTTAGTGTCAGGGGGATTAGCAGGTTATATACATGGGGTTACAGAAGTAGGGCCTGGGTGGGATTATTGTTAGCGCAGGCTCAACAGGCTGAATGGTTTCCTTCTGTACTGTAGGGATTCTAAGTAAGTTATCTTGCCTTTTTTGGGGATGCATTTGTTGCTTGAGTTCCATGTGTGTTTCTGAAAAACTTGGATTTATTTTTCAGATTGACAGTTATATTCCTGTTCTCTTAATTATCCACTGCCTGTAGCTGCATATGCACCCGGTGCATCAGAAAGAGGTAAATGTTGTAAACTGTAGCAGAAAATTAAATAAAGCGACACAGACTTGTTTTTGTTACCGACTTTGATTTACTCAGCCCCCAGTTAGATTTTTGTTGTGCTGAGATTATTTCAGGAAGCTCTCTGTCTAACATATGTGTTATATCCATTGTCTGCATCTTCAAAAGAGGTGTGAATATTTTTAGAATATTTGCATTTCTGCTTCCTTAAAGAGAAAGAAATCAGCAATTTCCTCTCGGACCTTTTGCAGAAAAAGCAACATTCTTTGGTTGTTTTGTAAGCTACAAATTAGAAGAAACAAAAAGCTATATGATATTTTTATACAAAGAAATTAAAAAGGAATACTCACTCTTTGCTGAAAATATATTAGCTATATACATATATATATAAGTGTATGTATTCAAATTATAATTTTCCATGGAAGGGTCTTGTCTCCAGATCAGGTTATGCACAGAGGTGGCAGTCTTGGCAATCTGGAAAATCCCAAGCACTAGTTCTTCCCTGAACCTGAGTCATTAACTCTCTGAAAGACCCCCTACCTCTGCTAACGAATCTGCCTCTCTGGCCTCAGTCGATATATTTATCAGGTAAAATCTGTATTTTTCTATTGCTTCTACTTTGTTGGCCTTCCACCCTCCATAATGTACAATTCACCCAGAGCACTGTACTCTGATTTCTCACCCACACTTAGACCAGGATCTTTCATCACTACAGCCCCCCTGCCACATCCTGTCTGTAAGAAGTCTAACAACACCAGGTTAAAGTCCAACAGGTTGTCACAGTATTAACAGGTTAACAGTAAAGTCCAACATCCTGTCTGGCCAGGAGTCAGCAGGCTGGCAGAGGGTGGAAAACTGGGAGGCAGGAGGGTGCGGGGGGTGGGCAGGGGGCATTGGGGGGTAACGCCATGGTCTTCATCGATCTCCCCCAATGCCCCTGCTGGGGTTTTACCAGTTCCAATAGATGAGTAAGTGTCAAGTAGTTTGTCCATCCTTGGGTTAATTGTGGCTGATAAAGGGTCAATTAATGGCAACTTAAAGTCCTTCGACAACTGGCGTTAGTATTTTACTGGGGGCAGGTGCCATGAAATGGATTAATTTTTACTGTTTAATATGCTAATCAGATCCTGTATACTTCATCAGAGGAAGTGATGCAACATCACATGATTTGCTTTCTTGTACAGCCTTGTGGAAGATGTAGTCAGAGCAGTGAGATGCTTGCAATAAAACTTGTGTTTTATAGACCTCTGGAGACCTGTCAGATATTCTGGCCGGAATTTTACCGGCATGCCAGCGCCGATCGGGGGGGGGGGGCGGTGAGGCTCAGAGAACAGCATTCTCCATTGGCCTCGGGAAGGATCGTATGAATCTTGGGCAGACGTGCCGGTAAAATTCCGTCCTCTGTATTTGTTGAACAGCACCAAGAATAGTATATGGTGGCAGCATGTGAAAGACCAGCTATGGGAAAAACTCTACCATTTCCAGAAGCTTTGGGAAGATCGCAGGCTGCAACAAGCAGAAGCATGGCCGAAATAAAAACAAATATTGCGAATACTGGAAACCTGAAACAAAAACAGAAAATGTTGGAAAAATGCAGCAGGTCTCTTAGCATCTGTGGAGAAAGGAGTAGAATTAACATTTTGAGTTCAATATGACTCTTCTGTGGAACTGGAGTAAAGCAGAAGTGTGATTGGTGTTACTCTGTTGAAAAAGGGGAGGAGCAAATGAAGTAAAATAGGTCAGGGATAGGATAGAGAGCAGGAGAGATTAAGAGACAAACATGTCATGGAACACAAGACAAAGGGAGTGGAAATTATAATATTAAAGGGCGCAATTTTACGACATTACCCTGCCCATCGTTCAGCACGGCAAGGTGGTATGATCGGGTGAGAGGTGAAAAATCAGAAACATGCCCGAATTCTCGCCTTCCCCGATCACGCCGGCCACATTTTGCTGGCAAAATCGACTTTGCACCCAGAAAGGGCGCAAAGTCAATTTCAATATTAAAGACATGCTTTTCATGTCATTAGCGAGTCCCAGACCTTATCGTCTGGGCCCACTTGCACTTAGCTGCTCGCCAGTCAAGCTTCTCACAGCTGATCTCCAGCAGCGGAGACCAGGCATGATGGCCTTGCCGGGGGGGCGGGGGGGGGGGGGGGGGAGGTGGGGGGAGGTGGGGGGAATTGGAGGCCATTGAAGCTCGTAGGTGGTCGGGGCCAGGGCCGGGCAGTGTCAGCCTGGCAGTGCCCACCTGGCACCCTGGCACTGCCCATCAGGCACCATAACTGTGCAGTGCCATGGGGGTGGGATCTGAGTGGAGGCAGAGCCTGAATGGGGTTTGGTCTATCATGGTGGGGGAAGGGAAGGGAAGGATGGGGAGCTCCTCGAGGATGGGAGGGAAGAGGAACTCTGCAGGGGTGATGATCGGGGAGAGGGAGATCTCTGCAGATGGGGTGATTGTGGAAGGAAGTGGGGGAGAGCAGCACATGGGGTGAGTTGGGGGGAGGGGAGGGGAGCAGCAGGAGATATCCCAGTATGCTGAGAGACCGTATGCCTGTGCAACGGCATCCCAAGGGCTCGGCAGGCAGCTTCCCCAATTTGATTGGCTGGCAGCTCCATCAGTCCAAGCACCATCAGAGCTGAGTGGTGGCCCACTGCCAGAAATGCAAGAAGATGGACTCAGGAAAATCATGGCTGCTCCGAGAAGCAAAGTCCCAGGTTTTAGGGTGGGGAGGTGTCACGTGACAATGTCAAATATCCTAGAAGGATGGGATGGAAGTGTATGTTACATAGGTAATTTCCTGATCCATTCAGACAGAACATGACACTGGATTGCAAGTCATGCTGTGATGCCTACAGGAAGCAGTACTCACACACAGCAACAAATGCAAATTCTGGCAGCTGACTGTCAAGTTCCTGGGACATCTTGTAGATGCATTGGGTGTCGGAGTTGATCCACAGAAGACAAAAGCAATCAATGGGTTTCCAGCTCTTTGCAACATGACTGAGCTCCAGAGATTCATGGGTATAGTGAACCAAGTCAAAACATTCCCAGCCAGCTATCATCAATGTCAACTGTTATAACAAGACAATACATGGTCCTGGGAAGAAACATGATCGAGGCGTTTTGAGAAAATGGAACAGATGCTGAAATTACCTGATATTCTAGCTCACTATGACCCAGAACTACCCACTAGCATTGTTGCAGAGACATCTTTTACAAGATCGGGAGCTGTACTCTTTCAGATCCGACAGATGGAACGCATAGACTAGTTTACTATGCATTCAATTACTGACAGAGACCAAACAGAGATATGCAGTGATAGAGAAAGAAGCACCAACTGCTGTGTGGTCTGTGTGACGTTTACAGATAATGTTCTTGTCTCCAAGATAGAGACAGAACACAAATTCTTAGTGACACTCTTAAATTCTAAGGAGTTGGTAAAAATGCCTCCATAAATACAAGAATTGAGACTGAGGATGATGAAGTTTGATGCAAAAACAAAGTATTTTCTGGGAAAACAGCAGAATACAGTGGATACATTGTCCTGCATCCCAGTGGCAAGGTCCAACCAAGGTGATGGAAACGCTATTGAAGAGAAGAAACTTTTCTATGGATAACAACCACATCTCTCCCTGCAACAACTCAGCAACTGAAATCAGAGATGCCCATAAATCTGATGAAGAATGTATTCAGGTTAGTGAGTACTACATCAAGGAATGGCCAGCAAACATGCAACATAATCCCATTCTCAGACAGTACCATGAGTAGAAGGGCCACCTCAGTGTAATTCTGTGAAGAGAGAATGGTCTTTCCAAGAGTTCAGAGACTCGATATATCACAATTGCACCAAGGATATTTGAGCATCACAACATGTCGAGCCAGAGCAAGATATTCTGTTTGGTAGGATGGTCTCTGGAATCTGTTGAAAGAGATGATTTCAAGTTGTATTACTTGTGCTATTCATTGTCAAGAGAGAAAAGAACCATTGATGTCATCTTCCTTTCCATCAATGGCCATAGGAATATCTTGGGATGGACTTCTTGCAACACAGAGGTTAGATGTAGTAGACAACTGTTCCAGATAGATGGAATTCAACCATTGATCTTCCCAATCATTTGGTCAGACTTCTGAGGCAGTGAATACATAGTTGAAGGAGATATTTGCAGTACATGGAATCCCAGATATTGTAATCTCAGACAGTGGACAGGAGTTTGCCAATGAACACTTCAATGGCTTCATGGCATTGTATAAATTTGTCCATCCTACTAGTTCACTGCAAGCCAATAGTGAAGCTGAAAGGGGAATGCTTACAGTGAAGAAGAACGATAACATCCGACTTGCATTTCTGAGCTATTGTTCAACTCCACTCCAAAATAATTTTACTACCATGTGAACTCCTCATGGGAAGAAGACTGAAAACTCAACTCCCTACTCTCTGACACACACTCTTCCTGAGCCTACAAGCTGATGACTTGGACAAAGTGAGAGGAAAAAGAACAAATATTGCTCCAGCCAGATGTGGATCTATGGCAAATGTCCAAGTTAACACTGAAGGCCTGATTCTGGCCTGGGGTCCCTCCTGTTTGGATACCCTGTGCCCAATGGAGGTCCTCCTCACCCCCAATGAGTAATGGCCATTCCTAAATGCCATCACCCGCCCTCCCCACCAAACTGGCTATAACACTCTGCCTTGGTGCAACTGCCCCACTAACCTTCCAGAGACCCTTCCTGAATAGCCCAGGTGAGGTTGCCCAACTAACCTTCCAGCCAGATCTCCAGTGACGAATTTCAATGGGGACAGCCCTCAGAATCCCTTCTCCCTACTTTCATAATGGCTTCTAAGTACTCTTACTGCCAACCAACCTTTCAATGCCCTTTCCCCAACCATCTCTCACCTAGCTAGGTGGAAAGGAAAGCTGTGGGGAGGACACAAAGAGGCTGCAAAGAGATAAGAATTGAAAAGCAGAATATTTGTTAAAACATATGAAACTTTCAAATGTTGATGTTCATAGAACATTGGCTGTACTTGATTGTACAGGGAACGCAGAATGTTAGTAGGTAGAACAAACGATTAGGAAGGCCAATGGCATATTGCAAGGGTATTGGATGAAAAGAGCAAAGATGTCTTGTTATAGGTGAGACTTCACCTGTAAAACTGTGCACAGTTTTGGCAACCCGCTCCCCCCCACCTGCCCACCCCATTACCTAAGGAATGAGGTGTTTGCACTGGAGGCAGTGTAGAAAATGTTCACTAATTTGGTTCCTGAGCTGAATAGGTCATCCTATGAGGAGGGCTTGATTAAATTTGGCCTCTGCTCTCTGGTGATCTCATTGAAACATACAAGAGCCTGACGGGGCTCAATAGTGTCAAGGCTGAGAGGTTTTTTTCCCCTGGTTCGGGAACATAGAACATGAGGCATAATCGCAGGATAAGGTGCCAATTATTTAGAACTGAGATGAGGAGAAATTTTGAAATTCTCTACCACCAATTGTTTTGGATGTTCCGTCACTGAGTATATATAAGGCTGAGATAGACACATTTTTGGTCTCTCAGTGATCTCCCCAGGGATATGGGGACTGGACAAGAAAGTAGAGTTAAAGCTGACGATCAGCCATGATGGCATTGAATGGTGGGGCAGGCTTGAAAGGCTGTCTGGTCAACGCCTGCTCCTATTCCTTCTATTATTATATTCTCTTTTACTTTCAGTGTCTATTCATTGGTCAGAATTTTCCCAGCTCTGGAGGTGAGGTTGGACAGGAGATTTTGAAACGTGTCGGACCAGCTTCGTCAGGCATTTCCTCAAGGTGGGAGCACAGCTGTAATAGGTACACACCCAACAGTTTGGGCAGATTGTTATGGAAAATATTGATGTAATTAGTAGGCATTTCTCAAATGGACTGAAATTTTGTAAATATGTACGGAACCTTTCACTTTGTCTGCAGCTCGCTTACTCGCAAGACCTGAGAGCAGAGTAGGACTTTAAAGCCTCATGAGATGAAAGCAAGTTTTAACTTTGAAAGACCAAATTGGTGATCCTGAAGCCATATGGCTGCAAAGGTTGCCAGTCACATCATCATTCGCATGTCTGTATTTTATGTTGAAATCTCCTGTTCCATTTAGATCAGTAGTACACAGCCTTCACAGTCGTGTTGCTGGCTGCCTTTCACTGTGGGAGCTCCGGTTGCCCCTTCTGCCCCCATAGCTTACCCTCCGATCCTAATTTAAAGCCAACATAGAGACTGCTTACTAATTGGGTACCTTCCAAAAATCAAGCTGGCAGAAGTCTATTGAAACGCATGGGTCCATGCCTGGAAAGGGTCCCACGTCAGATCCCCGTGCTCATAGCAAGGTTAGCCCTATTGTCAATGATTTTTAAAGCATTGTGGAATCTATCTCTGTCCATGAAGAGCATTATTGAAAGCTTCTCTTCTGAATCAATAAACGCATAGTGTTAACTTTCCTCTCAGCATGTTCATTCAAAGACCAACAGTTGCAGCAAAGAACACATTTATAAAAATTCTGAATTGAAAACTGAAATCACAATATAAAATAATTAGGAAATTGGGGTGTTTCTTAGTAAAGTGTTAGTAGTATGAATATGTTGTACTTCTGTAGGAACAGTGTTTTGCCAAGATTTTTGAAAGCCCACCCATTCCAGGAGGTTTGTTGCCGTCTTTTGTTGGAACGTGGAAAACAAGAAATAAATGAAAGGTGTGGTTTGGGAGAAGTTTTCTAACAATGTAAAATATTCTAGAATGGAAGAAACAGAAGGGACAATGAAATGAAGGCACAAGGCTAATTCTCATGTCTTCCATGTGTTTTGACCGATCCTCAGGCAAGGTCCCCAATTTGGTATTATTCCGAGGTAGCCTCAAATTTTTATGTCCCCAGATAAGGAGGGATGAACTAACTTCCCTTCTTTATTCAACCCCCCTTTTTTGGTCGCAACAAGATTTATTTAAAAAGGATGCCTTCCCTTGTGGATTCCTTTTTCCAGTCTAAATATATTTATGTTTTAAAAGGAGCCAATCTAATCAGGCGCTCTTGAGCTAAAGCAAGAATGAGTTTATCAATTACTAAAAACACAAGAAAAATATAATAAAATACTACATATGTACACAAAGATTAGAAATGAGAAGTGAATCCAAAAATAAAAGTTTAAAAAAAAATATACGTACATATATATTTCAGTCTTTGGCTTGATCGTGAGGAGTAGATGGTGAGACATTGTGGCCGTTAAATTGGGTTATCCTGGTAGAACTAACTTTGGCAGTTGAGCAGTTGGTTTGGAGATTTTTGGTTCTGCAGGTTAATGGAGAGGAATTCTCCTGCTTCCTTTTTGACTGTGGCGTTGCTGACTTGACTGGCTTCCAGCAATCAGAGACTTTGTCTGTCAGCACAGGAGTGCCGAGTGAACATTCATCAGCTTTGATCTTCACAGCATATACTAGCACAGTCAGAACCGGAACTAGAATACTAGACCCATTCCCAGAGAACAGGGTTGCAGTTGATTTTTAACCCCTTTTCTTGTGTATCTCTGGAAGGAGCAAATCACAAATATGTCTGGGATATAATCAGAGGAGATGGTCTCTGCTGAGATGATAATTTGCTTCCATTACCTCCACAGGATATTACAGTTCAGATTTTGCATTATATCTCTTCCTTTTAAATGTTTCTGTCTGACCAAAGGATGCAACAGTCCATTGTCTCTCTTGGGACTAAGTACAATCCACATGGGAATTCTAGCAAGTGATTATTTTGCAGTCTCAGCCAATTTTTGCTTGTAGGTCCTTTTTTAATAAAAACATATTTTATTTAAAGGCTCAATATGGCCATACATAATTCGGGGCTATGATTCGTTGTCATGATAGATGTCTAGTCATTTTTTGTTATATTGACTCATAAATAAAATATAATAATGTTCATAGCCCTATGTAATCGGACTGTGAACAAGTCTTGAAAATCATCTAAACTATTCTTATGTACATAATTGCTATGCTTGAAATGAATAGGCTAATTAGATTTGTCCAGTAAATGTCACAGAATTTTTACAGTGCAGAAGGAGGCCACTCAGCCCATTATGTTTGCATTAGCTCTCTGAATGAGTAATTTACTTAATACCATTCTCCTTACGATCCTTTCCCTTTCAATCATTTAATTCCTTTCAATTTTTAATTGCTAGAGAATTCTATTTAAACTATGATATCATGTTACACAATAGTGTAGTGGATCAAATGGTCAACATAATGGCCCAGTAAAAGTTCAGAAAGGGCTCTCACCAAGTTACAAATGACATCCGATGTTAATGTGACAAATGTAAACTGCCCCTTGTTGCCTTGACTTGTCTTCAGTCTCCGAATTGACCATCCTCCTCCAATGTCTCTCCACCACTGTCCAGCTGGATGGAACTGCACTTGCCTTGGTCCATTCTTATTTCTCAAATTGTAACCAGAGAATTGCTTGCATTGGCTTCTCTTCCCATTCCTAATCATTGCCTCTGGTCTCCCTAAGACAATACACTTGGCATCCTCCAATTTCTCACTGCTCACTGCTCCTCAGCATCCAAAAACACAGCATTAATGTCTACCTGGATGCCGATGACATCCAGCTCTCCCATGCAACCCTTTCTTTCAGACTGCATGACCAGTACTGGATGAGCAGAGATTTCTTCCAACTAGATATTTGGAAGGTGGAAGTCATTCTTCTTAGTTCCCAGACAAAATTCGGCATGGTGGCACTGCTACCTCATAGTACCAGGGACCCAGGTTCAATTCCGGCTTCAGGTCACTGTCTGTGTGGAGTTTGTACATTTTCCCTGTGTCTGCATGTGTTTCCTCTGGGTGCTCTGGTTTCCTCCCACAGTCAAAAGATGTGTGGGTTAGGTTGATTGGCCCTTCGTGTCAGGGGGCACTAGCAGGGTAAATACATGGGGTTACAAGGATGGGCTGTGAGTGGGATTGTTGTCAGTGTACAGCTCGATGGGCTGAATTACCTCCTTCTGCACTTTAGGATTCTATGATTCTATAATTAACAACGATTCTATACCTCTCTTTGTGAATTGCCTGAAACAGAACCAGACTGTTTGCAACATTGGTGTCACATTTGACTCTGAAATGAGCCTCTGACCACTTATCCTCCATGAAGACTATCTTTCTCTACCTCCACAATATTGTCTGAACATCATAGCAGTCTGAAACCAAACCACTCTGTTTGTTATCGCCCTATTTATGCCTAAAAATGGGATGATAGTAAGATCTGAAACTGGGCTTGAAATGGAAGCACAAATTCTCTACTGCTTGCTCACCTGTTCTGATTTTCAAGAGGACTTTCATTTTGTCATTCAGAACTTCTGTCAGTACCAGATAGGAACCTGAGGAATAAATACAAGTGAGGGTCAAATGACATCAGCTGTACCTTTGCTGCTATTTTTCTCTTGATCTATTCTATCACTAGCTTTTCCTGTTGTCCACAAACTATGGGTACAGTTTGAAAGATGGTTAAACCTTGTAACATTTAAAGAAATCCTCAGCTGCTTTCAAATGCAATGCTAGTTTTTGGGAGACATTTTGGAAGACCATCACAATGGTGGGATTTGGCTGTTTCATGGTTCAAAAATGTTTAAGTGAGCTGACCCAGTGACAGATTGCCGGAAGTCAAGAGCTGGAATTAAAAACAAATGTAACCATCGGTTTAGAAATCTTTACAGGGTTTTGAATTCATGGTCTAATGTTTAGAATATTTGCAGATCCTTCAGGCTTACAATCTCTTCATTATGACTTGGTCTGGTGTTGTTGACAGGTACTGTGCCCCATAATTAATAGTCTAAATTACTCAGAGTGCCCAGCAGAATAAACTATTGGATGAAGAAGCTCCATAAATGTGTAAATTTTATTTGAGCAGATATTTTTAAGATACTCACAGCTTTTTAAAAATATTCTTTCATGAGGTTTGGGTGTGGCTGGCTAGACCAGCATTTATTGCCCATCTCTGGTTGCCCTTGTGAAGGTTAATTAAGGCCTAGAGTTCACAGCAATTAGTTTATTCTGTTCTGTAAAAGCTAATAATGGTCACAGATATAAATAGGCACCTGTTTTATAAATAGGCACAATGAACAAACTGAAAAGATGTTTCCATCACTTTCTTTTTTTCTCTGCTATTTTATCTGGAGGAATATCAGTCTGAGCTGCTCCTGCTGACAGATATTTGTATGGCATCAACCTCCTTTTCCTGAAATGTGACTGAGCTGTTGAACACAATCACAATCTGAAATTCTGTTGATGTGATTCATGCGGAAGTACATCATTAAAATTGAGAGATGTTCGATATATTTATTTTGGTGCAGTGAAATCTACTCTTTACCCCACTGAAAGATGTAAATAGTTGTAAGATCTCCATTGCTATTTAGAGTTATAAAGCTGAATTTACACAAAGTGACAGAAGGACATATTAGGGCAAGTGGTCAAAAGTTAGGTCAAAGAAGGAGATTCTAAGGAATGTCGTAAAGGAGGAAAGAGAAGTAGAGAGGCGCAGAGGTTTACAGGGAAAATTCAAGAATTTAGGGCTTTGGCAACTGCAGGCATGGCCCCCAGAGGTGGAACAATTATAATCAGAGATGCTCATGAGGCCAGAATTAGAGGAACAGATATATCTCAGAGGATTGTGGGGCTTAAGTGGATTTCAGAGATAGGGAGATATAAGATGATTTGAATATACATTATGAGAATTTTAAAATCAAGCATTTTAACTGGGAATGAATCAGCAAGAGTAAGAGTAATGGGTAAATGTGTTGTGTGAGTTAGGATAGAGTATTGGATAACCTCAAACTTACAGAGTGTGGAATATTGGAGACCAGCCAGGAGTGTGTTGATATCGGAAAGTCAAGAGGTAACAAAAACATTCAGAATGGTTTCACTCCAAAGATTATGAATCTTTGAAATTCTCTACTATAGAATGCTTTGGATGCCCCATCGTTGAATACATTTTAAGGTTGGAATAGATATATCTTTTGGCTTTCAAGAAATTATGGGATATGGAGAGGGTGAGGAAATGCAGTTGAATCCCAAGCTCAGCCATGATCATATTGAATGGCGGAGCTGGTTGAATGGGCTGTGTGGTCTTCTGTTCTTATTTTTTGTGTTCAACAGCAGATGAGCTGAGGCAGGGATGGAGCCACATACAGTTATGGAGGTGGAGAAAGGTTGCCTTAATGAAGGAGAGGATATGTTTTCATAAGTTCATCTCAGAGTCAAATATGACATTGAAGTTGCAAACAGTCTGGTTCAGTTTCAGACAATTGTCAAGGAGAGATAGGAGTCAGTTGTTGATGAATTATTTAAACTCCATTATATGAATGAAAGAGTTTGAACTGATTCTGAAACAAGAGAATACTGTTATGGACATTAAAGTTTTATCACAATTAGCTTATTGTTTACTTCTGTTCATTTTATAAGATAGAACTTAAATTTCCAATGAGTGTTGGAAGCTTAACTCCCTGGAAATTGAGGATTATTAAGATGGAGCAGGAATCATCCCCAATGACCTTCCACTCCAAACCTACCAACTAAAACTCTGTGTTACAGACACCAAGGATATGATTCACTCAATCTGCATGTAAGCTGGCAATGTTCTTCTTCAGGTCTACAAATAACCTTGAACATTGTTTCTATTTAAATCATCATCTAATACCCTCTTGAATGCCTCAATCGAAACTGGCTCTGCCACACTTCCAGGTGGTGCATTCCAGATCCAAACCACTCGTGTGAAAAAGCTTTCCTCACCTCTCATTTGCTCCTTTTGAAATCACTTTAAATCTATGCCCTCTCATTCTCAATCCTTTAAGGAGCAGGAACAGTTGTACATATCTACTCTGTCGAACCTCTTCATGATTTTGAATACCTCTGTCAAATCTCTTTTTTGCCTTCTCCTCTCCAAGGAGAACAGTCCCAGCCTCTCCAATCTATTTTCATAAGTGAAGTTTCACATACCTAAAGCCATCCTTGTAAACCTCTTCTGCACTCTCCCCAATGCATTCACATCCTTCCTATAGTGTGATGGTCAGAATTGTACACAATACTCCAGCTGACTTCTAACTAGTGTCATATGTAGGTTCAACATAACCTCCTTATTTCCCGATTAATAAAGCCTTTGTAGCAATTAGCTTGAGTTGGAAGATAGCTGGGACTTACTTGTCAAGCTGAAGCTAACGGGAGGACAAGGCCCCATCAGGTTAACTTCTTTAACTGTGGGGCCAGCATGAGCAGCTGTGTGCTTCTGGACTCCATAAGGGAAGCACAAGGCTTTCCTTTCCAGACTCTGACTGACTGCAGAAGAACGCCAGTCCCTACACTTACCTTGGACCTGACCGGCAAGATGCTCAATTTGAAAGTTGGGCAGCTTCATCCAGCTGATCTTCTGGCCATTTTGACCAGAAAGATATCCAGTGGCACATTAATGAGGGCCTGACGTTAAAGTAAGCTTGACCAAGCTGCTCACCGGACTGTTTCCCATCAGAGAGTTTAAAATTTCTCTCCTGTTTGTCAGCAGACTTTAGAAAATAAGTGCCCAATGAAAGGAAACACATTGATATGTGAAAGTGTCTGCTTCAGAAAGGAAGCATTTGCTGCCATTATTCATACATACAGTAATTTATATTTTCTATTTTCTTTGTAAAATCATAACAAGGAGCTTTTGGTAAAACCGTTAATATAAAATGTGGAAATGTTTCAGTGAATAGGAAGTAGTACGGTGGTGTCAAATTTACAATTAAACTAAAACAAAATTATGTCAGTACCAATGACAGCAGTTGTTGTCCAAAAATGATATTACTATTACACAAGACCTGAGAATAAAGACAGATATTGTTAAGTTAAATAGGGGATAGAAAAATGCTGATTTTAAGGTTAGCAATTTTGACGGATCATTCACCCACATTGTCATCTGCGACATTCTGGTGTTAGAATGCTGTTCTGTTTTGGATTAATACAATTTGCGACATTGTAATTTTTTTGTTTACATGTGGCATTGTTTCCTGTTCTAGCAAGGTGGTGGGGAAATGTGACTTATTAATGCCTGGGAGGCTGGCAATCTCTGTTGAAATAAAAACCGTTCTGTTGAAGAGTGATACGGACTCGAAATGTTAACTCTGGTTCTCTCTCCACAGATGCTGCCAGACCTGCTGAGTTTCTGTTTTTATTTCAGATTTCCAGCACCTGCAATATTTTGCTTTTAATTTCCATTGAAATATCATCCCAATACTTAGATAAAATATTGCAGCAATAAAATATTCAAATTGTGTGTTCTGGGTTACTCCAGATGCTTAAAAGCAAATTACTGCAGATGCTGGAATCTGAAACCAAAAGAGAAAATGCTGGACAATCTCAGCAGGTCTGGCAGCATCTGCAAGGAGAGAAAAGAACTGACGTTTCGAATCCAGATGACCCTTTTTCAAAGCTGTGACAAAGGGTCATCTGGACTCGAAACGTCAGCTCTTTTCTCTCCTTCTAGATGCTGCCAGATCTGCTGAGATTTTCCAGCATTTTCTCTTTCACTCCAGATACTTGTTTTCCAGGCAGTTGAATCAACACTGAGTCTCTCTGCAAGAAGAAAGTGACATCAACCATGAAGGAGAAATGGTAACATTACCAGCTGAGTTCCTGCAGCATGATGCAAAGGCAGGAGTTTAAATAAGAGAGAGCTCCTCAATATGCAACAGTAAGAACTGCACAAAGCAGATGGACAGCAAGTGTTAAATGAATGATATTCCAAGCTGTTTCCCCATAGTTTTACCCTCTACAATCAGTGGCTTATTTTAGGGCAACTTTTTGGTGTTTCCAAATAAGGTTCATACAGTAAATCTGTAACAAATTGTACAGACATTGTTGTGCGCACTTAATAAATGACCTGAAGTTGCCATTTGACAGATTCTATTTGGTATTTTCTAGCTTGTGATCAAGGAAACAAACTGTTTCCTGTCTCAGAACAACAATGTTGCCAAAGGTTGGAAAATTATTTTTTGTTTTATTAAAGCGAACAGAGGAACCTTACAGTTTTTGACACATCGATAAACAATAAATTCAACTATTAAATCAGATTTTTTCAAAATTGAGTTTGGTGATTTTGAGGCACTGTCACTTTAAAACAGTCACCATACCAATTGATTTGTAGACCTTTCAAGTTTTAAATCACTGCTTGTCAGCATAGCAAAAATACAGCTTCCTGGTCACCATTACTGACCTTGAATTACTTTTTTTAGAAGTGGTGCTTACTTTGTCAACCTACAGAGATTGCCTTACAAAAAAATAATGCTTTTTATTCTTTCCAGGTGTTGTGCAAAGCTAAAATGTTACAAAGTCAGTTCCTACTGAATTACCTGACCTGGCCTGGCTGTTATGAAGAAAGAATACATTTTTAATAGTTAGCGTGATTCTGATGGCTTTGACATTTATCTAGTGAAATGTTTCCAGCATACTCCTATTATAAAGATAGTTAAATCACTCAGTTTAGTATTGGAGGGCTATTTAACACAGTAAGCATCAAGAAAAGACTTTACAAACAACAGGAGCTTCCCTGTTGCCCCAACTGCAGCTATCAAACCTCAGCTCAGCCATGAGAGGAACAGTGAGTAGATATATTGTGTGACCAGTTTAATAGCTCAAAGAAGTAAGACACAGGTTGGGGGAAGAAAAACAACTGCATTCATTGGGGGAATTTGTTTTCTGTGGTAGTGAAAGCAAACAGACTTTCATTTTTTTCACCACCATTGGAATCTCAAAGGGTTTTACAGCCAAGAACATTTGAAGTGTAAGCAGAAACGTAGGAAATTCAGCAGTCAATTTACACCCAGCAAACTCCCTCAAACAGCTTCATGATAATGATTAGATACTCTGTTTTTGTGATGCTGATCGAGGGATAACTATTGATCCAGACACCAGTGATGACTCCCCTGCTCTTCTTCAAAATAATGTCATGGGATCTTTCACATCCACCTGAGCAGGTTGATGGAGCATCAGTTTAACATTGCATTCAAAGAGCAGCACCTCCAACAGCGCAGCACTGGTTTGTCAACCTTGATTTTTGTGCACAAGTGCTGTGGTGGGACCTGAACCCAGAACCCTGCGACTCAGAGGCAATTAGGAGCACTACCAAATGAGCTATGTCTGACACAGTGCAAAACAAGTGACAGTGAATCAGCAGCCCATTTTATAACTTCCCTTTTATTTTCTTGTCTTTGAATCGAAAGGGGTGTGGACTATGGTCATTGAAGGATAAGCTTGTGGAAGTCAAGAAACTGATAGCAGAGAAGCTGCAAAGTGATGAGGGAACCAGATTTAGGATGAATAATAATCAGAAAGAGGTGGGAGTCTGCAGATCCAGTATTGTGATGTTCCTTTAGGTCTCATGAACAGTTTCAGGAGAAGACAATGTATGCTAAGGAACCTGGCCAGGTAAAACAAGCCAAATTATCACACACCAAATACCTTGACTTAAATGAAAAATAAATCAGCTGGGGATATAAAACCAGCTATTTATCTGATCCCTTCAACTTCCTGATGGGTGAGTTTGGTTAAAATTATCCCCACACAATTCTGCCAAAGGGACGTGAGGAATATTGGCAAGTTGGCCAACCAAAGACACTGACTTGCATCTTTTGGAGCAAAGGAAGTTCCTGTGGCAGTCTGACACATAGAATCACTATGGTGCAGAAGGAGGCCATTCGGATCATCGAGTCTGCACCAACCAGAATCCCACCCAGGCCGTATTCCCGCAACCCCTCATATTTATGCTGCTAATCCCCCTGACAGTAGGGTTAATTTAGCATGGCCAATCAACCTAACCCACACATCTTTGAACTGTGGGAGGAAACCAGAGGATTTGGAAGAGACCCACGCAGACACAGGGAGAATGTGCAAACTCCACACAGGTAGTGACCTGGAATTGAACCCGGCTCCCTGGTGCTGTGAGGCAGCAGTGCTAACCACTGTGCCACCTTGCCACCTCATTTATCTACCAGCTCGTGATCAAGGAATGCAATGAGGAAAAATAGAAAAAAAAGAAAAAGGGCAGAGGACATTATTTTAAAAATGAATCTGAAGTGCATGATTGGCATTGCAGCGATATAATTTTAACCTATGTGTACAAATTGCAGTCAATTTTTCCTGTGTTGACAACATTGCTACAGTGCTGCTGGTTTGTGACCATTTCTCCAATATACTCTGCGGAAACTGCCAGAAAGGCTTTGTTTTGCAACTGTGATTATTGCGAGACCAAAAATATCTGTGCAGCAAGCAGCCATACGCCAGCTGCTTCATTAACATTCAAATCATTCAGCAAGTTTTGTGGGAGCATTGTAAGCTAATTAGGTGAGGAAGTAAACCAACAACTGTAAAAACACTCCAGCCGAATGAATTGTGGGCATTAAATTAGAAAATTAAATAAACTGTTTTGCTTATGAAACTTGCTAAGATTTAAAGACAAATGGTGCAGTGCAACCTCAGCGCAAAAGGTATCAGCCATGTTAAGTTGTGTTGATGACAGCTCCATCATATCACCCATTTATATTATTATTCGTCCGCCCCAGCTTTCCGGTCTAGCATTATAGTGCTGCATTCCTGTAGTGTTATGTCATGAAATCCTCGTACATACTATGATGTTGCTTTACTTATATGAAGTGTCATGGTATTAGAACAAAGAATCATGAAGGCACTGGCTGGGATTTTCCACTCCCAATTGCATCAGGCAGGTTCAGCAATAGGAGGTCCAAGGGAGTAAGGCAAGGCTGGATGGCCTCTACTTTAATGCCAGGAGTATTACGGGTAAAACAGATGAGTTAAGGGCGAGGATTAACAGGTGCAATTGTGATATGGTAGCCATCACAGAGACATGGTTGAGTGAGGGGCAGGACTGGCAGATTAACATTCCAGGGTATAGAATCTTCAGGTGAGATAGGAGAGGGGGTAAAAGAGGAGGAAGCATTGCATTATTAGTTAAGCAGTCAGTTACTACAGGAAGGAGAGATTGTATCTTGGAGTGGGCATTGAATGAAGTTTAGGAATAAAAAAGGGGCAGCCACATTGCTAGGTGCTTATTATAGACCCCAGATAGTTAGCGAGAAATTGAGGAGCAAATATATGCACAATCTGCAGAGGTATGTAAAAACAACAGCTATAGGATATTTATCTTAGGTGATTTCAATTTTCCCAATATTAATTGGGATAGACATATTGTTAAGGGCTTGGATAGAGTGGATTTCTTGAAATGTGCAGAAGAGAACTTTTTAGGTCAATATGTAGAGGGTCCAATGAGGGACGGCACAGCGCTGGATCTAATTCTGAGAAGCAGGTTTGAGATGGCAGAGTGGAGGGGAAGTGTGATACACATATCAACATGTTAGGTTAAATGAGTTAGGTGAGTGCCACTGCTCTCACCTTTGCAGCCCTGCTTACATCAATGAGCCACTTCATACATTGTAACCATAAGCATAGCACAACACTTCTGTTGCTGAAATCCTCTGCTACCTCCAAAAACGTCTTCTTAGTGTCTTCAGTTGGTTTCTTCCTCCTGTTTTTAATCCATCCCTTTGGATCCTCACAGGTCCCATCAACACACAGGAGGTATCATTAAATTGAGGCACAGCCTTTGACCTTGTAGAGTTCACTCTTTAATGTCTTTCTCTTTGGCTTCCTATTCCGTCAGCTTTCCCATTGAAAGATTGGAGTGTCTTTAAATTCTGGATTTGAAACCAGGTGATATTATGAAGGTGGAAAAGGGTAGTCAGCCTCCCAAACGCTCAACCTCTACCACACAGAAGGACAAGAGCAGCAGACACATGGGAATACCATCACCTGCAAGTTCCCCTCCAAGCCACGCACCACCCTAACTTGGAAATATATTGTCATTCCTTCATTGCCATTGGGTCAAAATCCTGGAAGTCCCTCCCTAACAGCACTGTAGGTGGAGCTACATCACATAAACGGTAGCAGTTCACCACCACCTTCCTTCCCAAGGGCAATTAAGGATGGGCAACAAATGCTGGCTGAGTCGGCAATGTCCACATCCTGTAAGAGATGTCAAACTGTGCAGTTTCTGTGGTATAAAATATACCTGAGTCACGGGAAGCTCTATGTCAGAATTGATGGGAAGGTTTTCCAATTTCTGAACTCAAAATGTGAGTCAATCTTGCTCTCCAAGAGAAACCCTCGACTGATCAACTGGACTACCTTGTACCAAGCAAGAACCAAAGAAGGGCAGTCTGAGAAGATTCAGAAAAGTGCTCCTGTTGTCAGCTAAGTTCCAATGGGCTATTACTGGTACGTCTTTTGTTGAGATTATGGCTAAATGGAATCAGAAGTCTGAGGTGTGCAAGGCTCAATGTGAATAAGCAATCAGGGCTGCTAAGGAGGTTAAGAAGGCCAAAGCTGCAACAAAGAAAGTCAGTGTAGCTACAGCTAAGGCTACTCAGGGGGCAGCACCCAAACAGAAGTTTACTAAGCCAATGAAGTCTCAGGCTCCACATGTTGATGCAAAACGCTAAATATCACTAACTGTTGATGTAAAATAAAACCTGAACAACATAATAAAATAAAAAAAGAGGATTTTTTAAAAAGCATGATAGTGAAAGTATGTGATCAATAGTTCATTGTAGGACCAAATATGAAACCAAGTTTGTGAAATGTCTGGTTTGGTCTCAGACTGTTGCCAGTAAGAGGAATCGGGTTGGTGACCAGGGACCAGAGTTTGGAGTGGGGACCAAAGACAATGGTATCAATATTCCCAAATGTGTGGTTGGAGGAAATTTCTGTCACCTGCAATTTGATGTTGGAAAAGCAGTCTGATAATTTAGCAACAGCGGAGTGGGCGAAAGAAATGTTGGTGTGGTACGGCATACACATAAAAACTCACACTCTTTTTTGATGATGTTACCAAAGATTAGTATGTAAAAATAGGAATGGCCAAGGATTAATCCTTGGGAACACTAGAGGTAATAGTGCATTGGGAGGAAAAAATGCCATTGCAAGAGGTACTCTGGCTATGAGTAAAGACATAAGAATAGAACCCTCAAATGCAGTTCCACCTAGCTATACAATATTGGAAAGGCTTGGGAGGACAATGATGTGATCAACCATGTCAAAGGCCATGGATAATTCGAGAAGAAAAAGAAGGGAAAGTTTACCTTTGTCACAGTCACATAAGATGTCAATTGTGACTTTAATAAATGCCATTCCAATACTGTGGCATGGGCAAAAACCTGATTGGAGGGAGTCAAACTTGGAACCACCAAAAGGCCAATAATTTGTCACCACTGGCATTTCAAGCATCGCAACTACCTTAATAATTGCCTAAACCTGAATTTTTCAGATTCATTGCAACACTGCCTGCCCGACACAAACTCAAATCACTCTGTTCCATTTACACAAATCATGCATCCTTTGATCTTAACCTGCTCTTGTGACCAAGCATGAACAATACCCATTAGAAGATAGTAGGGACATGGGAACATATGACTTAGGAGAAAGAGTAGGCCACTTGGCTCCTCAACATTGCTGCACCATTCAATAAGCACAGTAAGAAGTCTCACAACACCAGGTTAAAGTCCAACAGGTTTATTTGGTAGCAAATGCCATAAGCTTTCGGAGCACAGCTCCTTCGTCAGATGGAGTGGATATCTGTTCTCAAACAGTGCAAACAGACACAGAAATCAAGTTACAGAATACTGATTAGAATGCAAATCTCTACAGCCAGCCAGGTCTTAAATGTACAGACAATGTGGGTGGAGGGAGCATTCAACACAGGTTAAAGAGATGTGTATTGTCTCCAGACAGAACAGCTAGTGAAATTCTGCAAGTCCAGGTGGCAAGCTGTGGGGGTTACTGATAATGTGACATAAATCCAACATCCCGGTTTAGGCCGTCCTCATGTGTGCGGAACTTGGCTATCAGTTTCTGCTCAGCGACTCTGCGCTGTCGTGTGTCGTGAAGGCCGCCTTGGAGAACGCTTACCTGAAGATACAAGGCTGAATGCCCGTGACTGCTGAAGTGCTCCCCCACAGGAAGAGAACAGTCTTGCCTGGTGATTGTCGAGCGGTGTTCATTCATCCGTTGTCGTAGCGTCTGCATGGTTTCCCCAATGTACCATGCCTCGGGACATCCTTTCCTGCAGCGTATCAGGTAAACACAGTAAGAAGTTTAACAACACCAGGTTAAAGTCCAACAGGTTTATTTGGTAGCAAAAGCTCTGGGGAAGTACGTCCAGTACTTCCCCGGAGCGGAGAAGCTACGGCATCTCCTCCGGAGCCTTCAACATGTCATTGATGAAGACGAACATCTCGCCAAGGCCATCCCCACACCCCCACTTCTTGCCTTCAAACAACCACGCAACCTCAAACAGACCATTGTCCGCAGCAAACTACCCAGCCTTCAGGAGAACAGTGACTACGACACCACACAACCCTGCCACAGCAACCTCTGCAAGACGCGCCGGATCATCGACACGGATGCCATCATCTCACGTGAGAACACCATCTACCAGATACACGGTACCTACTCTTGCAACTCGGCCAATGTTGTCTACCTGATATGCTGCAGGGAAGGATGTCCCGAGGCATGGTACATTGGGGAGACCATGCAGACGCTACGACAACGGATGAATGAACACCGCTCGACAATCACCAGGCAAGACTGTTCTCTTCCTGTGGGGGAGCACTTCAGCAGTCACGGGCATTCAGCCTTGGATCTTCAGGTAAGCGTTCTCCAAGGCGGCCTTCACGACACACGACAGCGCAGAGTCGCTGAGCAGAAACTGATAGCCAAGTTCCGCACACATGAGGACGGCCTAAACCGGGATGTTGGATTTATGTCACATTATCAGTAACCCCCACAGCTTGCCTCCTGGACTTGTAGAATTTCACTAGCTGTTCTGTCTGGAGACAATACACATCTCTTTAACCTGTGTTGAATGCTCCCTCCACCCACATTGTCTGTACATTTAAGACCTGGCTGGCTGTAGAGATTTGCATTCTAATCAGTATTCTGTAACTTGATTTCTGTGTCTGTTTGCACTGTTTGAGAACAGATATCCACTCCATCTGACGAAGGAGCTATGCTCCGAAAGCTTATGGTATTTGCTACCAAATAAACCTGTTGGACTTTAACCTGGTGTTGTGAGACTTCTTACTGTGCTTACCCCAGTCCAACGCCAGCATCTCCACACCATTCAATAAGGTCATGGCTGATTTGATTGTAACCTCAACCCTACATTCCTGCCTACCCCCAATAACCTTTCATCCCCCCATCTGTCAAGAATCTATATAACTCTGCCTCAAAAGTATTCAAAGACTCTGCTTCCACTGCTTTTGAGGAAGAGAGTTCCAGAGGCTCAAACCCATCCTCATCTCTGTCTTATTTTTAAACAGTGATCCCTATTTTGAGATTCTCTGACAAAAGGAAACATCCTCTCCACATTCATCCTGTCAATACCCCTCAGGACCTTAAAGGTTTCAATCAAGTCACTTCTTATTCTTCTAAACTTCAGCAGGTACAAACCTAGCCTGTCCAAGTTTTCCCCGTTAGATAGCACTCCTATTCCAACTATTCGTTTCGTAAACTTCTCTGAACTGTTTCTAACGCATTTATATTCTTCGTTCAATAAGGAGACCAATACTGTTTACAGTACTCAAAATATAATTTCACAAATGCCCTGTATGACTGAAGCTTAACCTCCTGACTTTTGTATTCAATTCCCCTCACAATAAATGACATTGTATTAGTTTTCCTGATATCTTGCTGTACCAGCATACTAGTCTTTTTGCGATTCATGCACTAGGAAACCCAAATCCCTAACATTTGCAAGCATACCTTCAGTCCCTTCTTCCAAGTCATTTTTATAAATTGTATTATCTTGAGACCCCAGCATGGAACCCTGTAACACATCACTCGTTACATGTTGTCAACCACAAAATGACTCATTTATGCCTACTCTCTGTTTCCTGTTAGCTAGCCAACCTTATACCCATGCCAATTGTTATCCCTTTTCTTTTATCTTTTCCACAATAACCTTTGTTGTGGCCCCTTATCAAATGCCTTCTGGAAATCTAAGTACAGAGCATCCACTGGTTCCCCATTATCCATAGCATGTGCGTTTTTTTCAAAGAACTCCAATAAATTGATTTAACATGGTTTCCGTTTCACAAGACCATGTTGATTTGGTCTGGATTCCTCCATTTTTCAAAGTGACCTTCAATAACTGCTTTAACAATAACTTCCAACATTTTCCATATGATAGGTGTTAAGTCAACTGTGCTTTTTGTCTCCCTCCCTTTCTGAATAAAAGAGTTACACTCACTATTTTCCGAACTTAATAGAATGTTCCCTCAACCTGGGGGGGTTTGGAAAATTAAAACAAATAACAAATGTATCAACGATCTTCCTAGCCAATTCCTTTAAGACCCTCGGATGAAGTCCATCAGGATCCATAGCCCATAGCTTCAACAATTTGCTAAGTACCACCCCCCTGTTAATTATAATTTTCCTGATTTCCTCCCTTCCTTATATTTTTGATTTTCAGCTATTTCTGGGATGTTACTCGTAGCATCTACAGTGAATACTGATGCAGAATACCTGCTCAATTCATCTGCCATCTCCTTATTTTGCATTATCAATTCCCCAGGCTCACTTTCTGTAGAACCAACCCTCACTTTATTAAATCTTTTTATGTTTAAATATCGACAGAAACTCTCACTATTTATTTTTATTTTTCTAGTTAGTTTTCTCACATACCCTAATTTTTCTCTGTGTATTAATTTGTTAGTCATTCTTTGATGTTTATTGTATTCTGTCCAATCTTTGGACCTGCTACCCATACTTGTGTAATCGTATGCTTTTTTGTTAAAGTTAAAGATACTGGACTAAATCTTATTGCAAAATGGTAGAGTGTTGTTTTTGGTGAGATCCAGATCTATGACATTCTGTCAAAAAAAATCAAGGGGTTGTGTTTCACTCTGTCATATGAGGGGGGGGAGGGGGGGGCGGAGCCGCAACACGTCAGCAAAACCCCGCTGTTCAGAGATCAAGGCACTATCTTTAATGGGCGCTCTGATCAGAACCTGAGCAAATGTCCACCCCAGCCCACCACAATTGTCTCATCGGCTCCGCTCCCCACCCCTGATCGGCGTTGGCACTTCTCTACGCCCACCCCCCTGATCATTGACCCTTTCCCCACTCCCGATCATCAGCCCCGCCCCTCCTCACCATAATTATCAGCCCCCTCCACCCTCCCCCAATCATTGACCCCTGGTCCCCCCCCCCCGCCCCCCGCCTCGCCACAGTCTGAGCCAGCACTCACTCCCCATCTTGCAATGGCCATCGCTGGCCTCCCCAGCTCCTCTGTCCGTTCATGGCCACTGCCTCATCCAAATGAATTCTCACCCCTCCCGCACCCTCCCCCCTCCCCAATTAGGCTCCCACTAGGGCCTACCCCTTGGCACAGGTGGCAGTGCCAAAGAGCATTGCCAGGCCATTGTGTGGTCATGTTCCTCTCCCCCAGGGGGACTGTGCTTACCTTTACACCCCCAGGGAGACCCTCACAACTCTGGTTCACGTCTGTGTGAACCTGTTGTAACAGGTCTGTGCGGTGTCAATATATGGCAGGGGGGTCAATATCGGGCACAGAGGTGGATTAATTATATTAAAATCTATTCAACTGCATGTAAAGCAGGTTCACGCCTGTTATAACGAACAAAGAAAAGTACAGCACAGGA
The DNA here is from genome assembly GCF_964213995.1 of Mustelus asterias. Classification (NCBI taxonomy): domain Eukaryota; kingdom Metazoa; phylum Chordata; class Chondrichthyes; order Carcharhiniformes; family Triakidae; genus Mustelus; species Mustelus asterias. The sequence goes on along the minus strand of NC_135807.1, from coordinate 66,673,970 downwards.
ACAGGACCTTCGGCCCTCCAAGCCTGTGCTGATCATGATGCCCTAACTAAACTAAAAAAAAACTCCTGCCCTTACTCGGTCTGTATCCCTCTATTCTCTCCCTATTCATGTACCCATCTCCAGATGCCTCTTAAATGTTGCTATTGTGCCTGCTTTCACCAATTCCTCTGGCAGCACGTTCCAGGCACCTGTGTCCCCTTGTAATTGACAACCAAAATCGCAAACTTGCTGGTGAGAATTGTGACTTCCGGATCTTGAACCCCTGTCAGCATTTGCACAGACAGCAAATGTGGGCTCAAGATTGCCCCCATTGAGTGTGAATTTCCAATCATCTCACTTCTCCTAGTCTCGCTGAAGTTGATCCATTGCGGCGCCTTCCCCAGCGGCAGGGCATGCAGGTCAAATAAAAGTTCATAGACTTAGGTGGGACCGGGAGATCCTGTCAGTGGTAAATAGCTCACCACATCCTCCACGGAGGGTGGAGGGGGACAGTAAACCCCAACTACTATCATTAGCTATTTTAGTTAACCACAGATGGTGGGTCCTCCCCTTGGAATTTTTATTTCTTGTTGGAGTGTATCTATTCTGTGTATTATGAAATACCTCCTTACCGCATATCTCTACTGACCTATCCCTTAACCCAAATTGCCAGTTCATTTTCACTACCTCTGATTTCATGCCATCAGAGTTGTCCTTATTTAGTTTAAAATATTAGTCATAGACCCACTCTTCTCTCCCTCAAACTGAATGTAAAATTCAATCATATTCTGATCACTTCTAGGGGCACCTTCACTATGATGTCATCAATCAATCTTATTGGCCAATACCAGGTCTAGTATAGCCTGTTCTCTGGTTGGTGTCAGAATGTGCTGATTAGCCAGCAACTCCTGGCAAACACGACTTCCACCCTCGGGGTCCTTGATTATGGGGGAAGGCCTGCCTCTGGCCTGACAAGTGTCTGGAGGCACAAGATACAGCAGGCCTTCCTGAAAAGAGGTGGCACAGGAGTCTAGACTCTACCTCGGTCACCATAACTTCCAGGGTGGTGTTGTTAAACATGGAAGTGCATTCCCTTGTGTGCTGCACCATTATGTTTCCTGAAATCTTTCCAGCTGATTCATCAGCAGCCCTTCAGTCAAACAGTGCATGTTCCCTTTAATAGGGCGTCTGCCAGTAAGAAGGGAAGGTCGCCTAGATTGCCTAGTCTGTTAGCAATGCTTCCTGTTATCATCAGAGATCAGTCTTCTCAGCTGAGTCATTCATATAGATTTTAATTGGCTGAAGCACAAATACTGATCCCTATGGTACACTGCTAATTATATCCTGCCAACCCAAAAATGTTCTGCTTATTCCTACTATCTGCTTTCTGTTGATTAGATGATCCTCAATCCGTACTACTTCAATACTCCCAGTCCCCTGAGTCCTAATTTTGTGTTATAATCCCTTATGTGGCACCTGATCAAGTGATTTTTGATATTCCAAATACATTACACACACAGGTTCCTCCTTGCCGCTCCTCTAGTTATATCCTCAAAATCTCCAAGAGATTTTTCAAAAAATGACTTCCCTTTTTAAATCTGTGTTGACTGTTTGATTAATCTACACTAGCCAACTCATCCCTCATGCCTAGGCAATTTGCTTTGTTTAGATTTGAGACCCTAGTTTCAGACTTAACCAATCACTTTCAAACTCAAATTACGATTCTACCAAATTATGGAAGCAGGGGTTGGGTGACTGGGGAGGAGTGGGAAGTGTCAGTTGTGCAGCTACCTAAATGTTAGGCTGGGTTTTAATCTGTCTGGCATTTCTTGGATCACCACCCAAGAAACTATCCAACGTCTTCGACTCTAGATTAGAGTTGGAGACATTCACAGGGTTGAAACTTCCAGGGTTATTTTCATGAAGATCCATTCATCGGAACAGATGAACATGATGCACATCTTTGGCCATATGTCCAGTCTCCAGTGATCTGGAGACTGGAAGATTTAGCCGTTGTCTGGGAACCAAATTGGAAACTGGTTATTTTGGATCTAGACTTGGTTAATTTTATTACCTCGAACTAAAAAGGTTTTTCAGGAAGAGTGTTCATAATTTGGTAGAATCGTAATTTGAGTTTGAAAGTGATTGGTTAAGGGCGGCACGGTAGCACAGTGGTTAGCACTGCTGCTTCACAGCTCCAGGGTCTCGGGTTCGATTCCCGGCTCGGGTCACTGTCTGTGTGGAGTTTGCACATTCTCCTCATGTCTGCGTGGGTTTCCTCCGGGTGCTCTGGTTTCCTCCCACAGTCCAAAGATGTGCGGGTTAGGTTGATTGGCCAGGTTAAAAAAAATTGCCCCTCAGAGTCCTGGGATGCGTAGGTTAGAGGGATTTGTGGGTAAAATATGTGGGGGTAGGGCCTGGGTGAGATTGTGGTCGGTGCAGACTCGATGGGCCAAATGGCCTCCTTCTGCACTGTAGGGTTTCTATGATTCTATGATTTCTAAATTGCCCCTTAGTGTGTGGGGGACTAGCTAGGGTAAATACATGAGGTTATGGGGATAGGGCCTGGGTGGGATTGTGGTCGGTGCAGACTCGATGGGTCAAAAATGGCCTCCTTCTACAGTGTACGATTCTATGACCATTCTTTGCAGTTTTTACAGAAGGGGCGACTCTCCAACTTCCTCAGCTGGCGGGAATCCCGATGACCCGGTGAATGGGGCGTCTGCCAAAAATTTGATTCCCAATGGGCATCATGACAATCGAATTCACCCGGCAGTTCGATAATTATGCAAACTCACTAATTTGAATGTCATTAGCAGGTTTGATGACCCAATCACAAGTCCCCCACCATTCAACCAGTCCATCAGAGGGAATGGCAATGGGTGGGCTTTACTGTTGCTAATACAGGTAGAGACAAGGGTTGCTGGACCCTGAGGGCCCAGGGTAGAACCACCAACCCCTCAGAAAAATGGGACATCCTCCCCCACACCACTCAAATCATGGTTCACCCACCCATCCATGGCATGAGAGTGACCCAACCCGACCACCCCTCAACCCTCCTCCCCCATCAGACCTCTTCTCAGGGCTAGAAGGGGCAATCCAGCCACAACATTCCCAGTCCGGGTGAAAGTGGAAAGGTCAACCCCTTTCCCCCAACCCGAGTCCATTATTCCCCCAGGCACTTGAGGGACACTTTATTTGCAGTCTGTCAGCTGTAGAGGGGCAGATGGACATGGGACCTACCTCCTAACGCCCCCCCCCTACCCAACCCCTCAGGGCCCAAGACGATAGGCCAAGATATCAGTGCCAGGGTGCCAGTGGAAGTGCACCTTTGTCATTGCAAAGGCACGTAGCCTGAGCGGGGCTATGGAGGATCTGGGGGGTGTTGAGGGTTTGAAGGGAGGGCAACTGGGTGGTGGGTGGGGGGTGGGGGTTGGTCTGAGGATAAGGAGGGCTGGATGGGTGTCTGAGGGGTTGTGGGGGGTTGAGTCGGGTGACCCTCATACCTGCAAAATGTGGAGGGGGTTAGCCGCTATTTGTGGGTGGTGGGGGAGGATGCCCCTCTTTGATGAGAGGTTTGTGGTGCTCATCTTGTTAGTGGGGGGCACCATTTCACTTTTGGAGGAGGAAGACTGTCTCTGAGCACAGAGACCACGAGAAACTTCAAAGGGTCGTGAACGTAGCTAAGCATCATGCAAACCAGCCTCCCATCCATTGACACTGTCTACACTTCCAACTGCCTCAGAAAACCAGCCAGCATAATCAAGGACCCAACTCACCCCGGACATACTCACTTCCAACTTCTACAGGGAAGAAGATACAAAAGCCTGAGAACATGTACCAACTGACTCAAAAACAGCTTCTTCCCTGCTGCCATCAGACTTTTGAATGAACCAACCATATATTGAGCTGATCTTTCTCTACACCCTATCTGTAACTGCAATACGATATTCTGCACCCTCTCCTTTCCTTCTCCCTTATGTATTCTATGAATGGTATGTTTTGTCTGTATAGCACACAAGAAACAATACTTTTCACTGTTTCCCAGCACATGAGACAATAATAAATAAAATAAAATCAAAAAAGATTGGGATGCCCTTTAAGAATGGCACAGTGGGATTGGTCGGCGGGAGAGTTTCTGGAAATGACCTCATTAAAATATTTCAGGTGGGTGAATCCCAGCGCCAATGGGAAACACTCCCGTTTTCCCGCCAGCATAGGCACTTAGCCTGAAAACAGGAGAATTCCCATTTATCTGACTGGCCTTCTTCTGCGCTGTTAGAATCTATTTTTAAAACTTTCCCTTTTATGAGCTATTATTTATTGTAGAATGTATCATGCACTTTTTTCTGTATTACTTACACATAGTTGTGTTTCTATCTCAGTAAAGTTCTGGGAAAGAGTTTAGTGAGAAAAACAACAAATGCTAAAATTGCTCAGGAGGCCTTGACCTGCTGAATATTTCCAGCACTTTCTGCTTTTATTTCAGATTTCCAGCATCTGCAGTATTCTGCTTTTCATATAGTTTAGTGATGTTGTTAGTCATGATTTGTTCATCATTATATCTCCACCGTTAGATCATCCTCACCAGTGTTAATTAGTGAAGTCAACTAATGTTAATCCTGCTGGGTATTCCGCCTCTGGAGCCTGTCAGCCCCAGGACTGTCAACAACTTACCAAAGGCTCAATTTACACCAGCTGGGATAGGATCAACAAACCCTGATTTGGTTAAATAAGGCCAACTGCTGGGATTAGCAGTCTCTGCTGTCTACGTGGGGTGTATGAGCTCTAAATAAGTACCCACAGTAGGTGGCCTGTACTAACAGCAAGGGCCAGGTAAAAGAAGGAATTACAACGAGAGCTACTGCATCGTGATGAAAATGTAGTTTATAGTATCTTTGCTAGTGGCAGGACTCAGTGTCCATGATGGTATCCAGCATGAGAACTCTCTTTATAATATCCAGGCTGATAAACTTGCAGCTTTTAACTGAATACTACAACCAATTTTGCAATACCTTTGTCTTGTTTGACATGGGAATCATTCCTCTACTAAGCATTATTATTAGAAATATTTTAATAAAACAAAGTTTTAATTTTTCAAATAAATTAAACAGGAACGTAGAGGAGCAAATGCAAATGCAAATGAATAAACCTTATGAAAAGTTTGTAAAGTGCCACATAAATGGAAATCTCTCCTCAGCTGGAGAACCAAGTGTGCATACAGGTGACATCCAGGCTGGGTACTTCACCAATATTGTCTGGACCCTTCCAAATTCTATTGAATGTAAATTTTGTTTCTTGTGTGGCACAGTGGTTAGCACTGCTGTCTTACAGTGCCAGGAAACCAGGTTCAATTCCGTCCGGAGGTAAGTGTCTGTGTGGAGTTTGCACATTCTTCCCATGTCTGCATGGGTTTCCTCCGGGTGCTCCGGTTTCCTTCCACAGTCCAAATATGTGCAGGTTAGGTTGATTGGCCCTGCCACATTGCTCCTTAGTGTCAGGGAGACTAGTAGGGTAAATACATGGGGTTACGGGTATCGGGCCAGGGTGGGATTGTTGTCGGTGCAGGCTCAATCGGCTGAAGGGCCTCTTTCTGCACTGTAAGGACTCTATGGGCAGGATTCTCCAGCCACGCTCACCTGAAAACCAGAGATTCTCCTCTGACTTCAATGGACCTTTATGTGGTCTGCCCCCCCCCCCCCCCCCCCCCCCCCCCCCCACCCGCTAGAATTCCAGTGGCGGGAGGGATGGGAGAATTCTGGCCCATGATTCTAATCATGCCACACACATTTTTGGAGAATTATAAACCCAGAGTAAATTGAGAGATCCATCTCAGTTCATTGTTTTGTAAAAGCAAGGTAATTAGGTCAATATTGTAATTTACCTGAATATGGTTGGGTTGGTCTGGTGGATAATATTCTATGACTTCAGAATGACTGGTCAAATTAATATGTTTATTGTTAGCTATAGCATCAGAGTTGGAGACTCCAATCGCTTCAGGGATCTGAATTTGCATCTACTCATATTTGCCGATAGGTATCAGTATTAGTTTCTGACCTCAACTGGATTATCAAGGATAAAGAGAAAGAGAGAGAAATGGCTGCAGAGAATTCCTCCTGAATCTCAAGTCCCACCTCTTAACCAAAGGATCTTATCCTGGTATTATTCTACTCAATCTATGCAGACTTAGCTAAGTGCCAATAGTTATGCTTTAATTGTCTTAACCAGCTTGAGTTAGAAAAAAATGGTTTAGTTCCCACTTTTTTTCTGTCTATATTATTTTTTCCTCTGCCAGTTTTCTCCTTTTACCTCTTTTCATGTAAGCATGTATATTGACACATGTGGTACAGTTCCATGGGCATTAGTTACCCTTCAGTCCCTTGCCTACATTGTCATTATTAATTATGTGCCTTTATAGCAAGTGGCAGAAAGCTATTTGCCATTGGAATAGAGAGAGCTGGGACATTGCTGGGTGGGGAGAATGGATGGAAAGTGTGAGGTGGGTTACAACCAAACCCAGTTGTCTCCTTACCCCATATCGACATACACTTTCCAGCAGATGACTGGATTGTGTCCCGAAGCGGGCATGTCTGGTTGATTTTCTCCTTGCTGATTCAGGGGCTTTGACACCAATTATCGGGGTTGGAATTTTACCAGGCCTTTGGTGACAGGCTGGGAGGTATGAGAGCTGGTAAAATGGCACAGAAAGACATTGGTGTTTGCCTGATATTTTCCCGCTGCTATGCCATTTTGCCAGTGTTGGGAAAGTTGACTGATGTTCTACCTGCTGGAAGTCCAATTGAGCCACTTAAGTGGCTAATGATAGGTCACTTTCCACCTTCACAGGCATTCTGCCCATGTGGAGAGACCATCCAGTGAAATCTGCAACTGCCCAGCAGGCTCCCAATGGGAAAGCCCTCCTTCAGGGAGGGTCCCCCCAACAGTAATGGCTTCCACATGGCAATGATTCATGAAACCCTACCCCTACTTACCCCTCTTTGTGAATGCCTCAGCCATTGAAACACCCTCACCTGCTACTGCAACCTCAGCAATGGCCATCGCTAGCAGTCACACTGCTGAGTATGCTGATCTGCCATTTTCTGTTTTGGACCAATTGTTCCTGGGGGCTGGCAGCTATCTTTAAATAGGATGGCCATTGCCAGGAATGTATTTCCTCGGGTCCTGCAGCTGCTTGAAGGTGAGGGCGAAGGGGTCTCTCAGCAAACCTGGCTGAGATCAGACAATGCATCCTTTGGATTCAGGTGGAATCTTCCTCTTTTGAATTGTCATTGAACCATCAAGGGAGTTTAGGATTGGAATGCTGCCCTTGTTTGGTTCCTACAATAAAGTACATTTGTGTGGATATCAGACAAAGATAAAAACATGATGCCACCAAAGTTTACACAGCAAAACATTGCAGGAATAGTTGTAAATTTTGCTGGGACTAGAATTTATTCCCCTGTTTGCTAAGTTGCTTGGATGTTATTGGCCTTATGTTGGGGGTTGGATGATAGTACATGTGGAACTTCTGATTGCCTCAGCAAAGCTAATGGTGTATGATAATTTATCCAGGCCTTGGTGAGATTTGCAGCAGCTCAGCCAACAAAAGTTTGGCGCCATTCACCTTTTTATTGTCCATTTTACACAAGTGTAATTCAGCGCTTCCAGTGACTTATGGTGTCATGTGTAATTCTCCACCAAAGGATTAATGATTAATTTGCTAAGTTAATGTGCCACGGATTGTGGGATTTCCATCGCCTGTCCTTGACTTTTACATTGATGCTTGTCAACCTAAATTGCAGATTAGCAATAAAGAAAGACTCTGAAGAGAAATGCTTATTCCTCAAGCTCTCAGAAGCAGAGGACAAAATTAAACTTTACGATAATGTTCCCCGTTGCTTTTTCATGGCTCCATTCAGTAACAACAACAACAATTTTCATCTTTATAACACCCTCAATTCGCAGGAGCGTGATCACATGAAAGCTGTGACGGTGCCAAAGGAGATATTAGGATGTTAACTAAAAGCTTTTTAAAGAGATAGATTTTAAATGTGTCAGAGGGATGGGGAGAGGTGGAGAGACTTAGGGAGGGAATTCCAGTGTTTACAGCCTAAAAAGCTAAAGACGCAGTCACTGATGCTGGAGTGGAGCATGCACCAAAGACTGCAGGTGGAGGAACGCAGAACTCTTGGAGGGTTGATGGAGGTCACAGTGAAAGGAAGGGACAAAGTCATGAAAGGGGTTGAACATCTAGACAAGAATATTAAAATCTGACACCTACAAAGCTTTGTGCACACATACGCCAAGATCTGTCAGTCCCTGCACGTCCTTTAGAATTTTTTCCCCTGTTTATCTTGCCTCTCTTCATTTTTGCTACAGAAATTGATCACTCCATACTTCATCAGTAGTGATAGAAAGTGTCATCAATAGTGCGATCAAGCTGCATTTACACAGTACTAATTTGCTTACCAATGCTCAGTCTGGGTTTTAACAAGGGCTGCGTTTGTTCTCAACGTGGATAAAAGAGCTGAACTCAAGATGTGAGACAAGAGTGACTGCCCATGTCCAATCATCTTCAGATAGTCATTAATAACCTTTCTTCCATTGGAAATGGGGATGTTCACTGATTACTGCATAGTGCTAGATACTATTCACGACTTCTCAGAAACTGAAGCATTCTGCGACACTGTGCAGCAAGATCTGGACAACATTCAGGCTTGGACTGGTAAATGCAAATGACATTCAGATCACACAAGTGCCAGGCAATGATAATCTCCAACTAGAGACAATCTAACCATCTGCCCTTGACATCCAATGACATTACCATCGCTGAATCCCCCACAATCAACATCCGGAAAGTTACCCTTGACCAATAACTGAACTGGACCAGCTATGTAAATACTGCGGTTACAAGAGCTGGTCAGAGGCTGGGAAATCTGCAGTAAATAACTCACCTCCTGACTCCCCAAAGCCTGTCCACCATCTGCAAGGCACAATTCTTGTTGAAATACCCTCCAATTGCTTGGATGAGTGCAGCACCAACAAAACTCAAGAAACTTGACAGCATCCAAAGCAAAGCAGCCCAGTTGATTATCAACCACCTTAGGCATTCATTCCTTTTAACAATAGTGCACGATGAGCACAGTATGTACGATCTACAAGATGCACTGCAGCAACTAACCAAGCGTCCTCCATCAACACCTTCTGAACCTTCAACTTCTATAACCTAGAAGGACATGAGCAATAGATTTAAAAGTTTATTTATTAATCACAGGTAAGGCTTACATTAACACTGCAATTAAGTTATTATGAAGTTCCCCTGGTCACCACTGTCCAGTTTCCACTCGGGTCAATGAACCTAACCAGCACGTCTTTCAGAATGTGGGAGGAAACCGGAGCACCCGGAGGAAACCCACGCAGACATGGAGAGAACGTGCAAACTCCACACAGACAGCAATCCAAGCCGGGAATCAAACCCAGGTCCCTAGTGCTGTGAACCAGTCATGCTAACCACTGTGCTACCGTGCATGGGAACACCAATTACGCAAACTTGCTCAAAGTCACTCCTGACTTGGAACCATAGCACTGTTCCTTAATTGTTTCAGGGTCAAAATTCTGAAACTCAAATCCTTTCAGCAGTGTGGGAGTATCCGGACTGCAGCAGCTCAAAAAATTGACTCGCCACCACCTTCTCAAGAGCAATAGAGATGGCCCTGTCAGCTATGCTCGCATTCCATGAATTAAAAAAAGCCATTAGAAGCAGAATCCAGCTCAGATTCATCTGATAAAATCTGTTCTCTCTGATTTCTGTAGAATTCTGAAGAGAAATGACCACTTCCAGAATAAGTTCATCTTCCATTGGATGTAATTCTACAGTACAAAGGTGTTTTTATTATTCATCAAAATTATCAACACCAAAAGAACGTTAGAAGAACACGGAAGGAAGTGTTCATATTTCACAGTGAAATTATGAAAATAGCTTGTATGTTTACACCTGAATGAGTGAGCCTCACCATAAATAAATAATACCTGATGGGGGCAATTTCCGCCAAATAATTTAGAAGACTAAACTGAAGACCCTCTGTGGTGCTGCTATCCAGTCTTAAGCTGCAACACTGGTTTCCCTCATATTTGTGCAGGATGCCATCTTGGTAAAGTTATGGCAGTCAGCACTAGGATAGAGGCTTGCTAAGTAATTGATTTCAACTTTAAATACCTCATTGCTCTCAATGAAGAAACGGAATGCACTTTGGTGCCTATCAGTTCATCAAACACCTTGCCTAATACTGACCAGTTGTTTTGGAGGAAAACAGCATTTATGTCAAAGCCAGCACTACTTAAAGGGGTACTCACCATTTCCTGTCCATTGCTGTTGGAGATGTGGAGGACCACTGAAACACATCAGAAGAATTTCTGGGAAATTTTGTCATGGCTTCACACACATTGAGCCATGTTTGTTCTGTAGATTTTCTGAGGACATCAAGTAAGTGCTATGCTCCTCCACCTTCTTGAAATCTTGTAGTGTCACCAGGGAAAATGGAATGCTTACTCATGAGCATCTTCCTCTTGAGGAAGAGGAGGATCTGAGTCTAAGCAGAGCAGCATCAGCTACTGAAGGAAAGAAGGTGAAAAGAACAAAACAGTGTCCATACCACATTCTGGGTACAGGACATCCTACCCCCTTTGAACTTCCTCCCTTCTTCTTCTTAGGCAGTCCCTCGAGGCCAAGGGTGACTTTCTTCCAGTCCAGGGTTGTGGGTCTTGAGATAAATGAAAAGTTTGATCCTGGGTCTGCACACTCTGCCACAGGTGGGGCAGGTCATGTTTGATGAGTTCCCTCGACCACATTCCACAACATGCTACCCTCCACCACCTCAGCACAATCCCAGCCCGACATCAGGTTGGAAAGGCTATCCGACACCTCAGAACTAAGTAGGCTGCCGGTGCAGACAGAATCCCCACCAAAATATGAAAATACAGCAGAGAAATACTTCTGGCACAAATACACGACCTCATCTCCCTCATCTAAAGGCCGGAGAGCATGCCTGGGGATATTTGATGTGCCATAATCATGGTCATCTTCAAAGATGGAGTCAAAACCAACAATACAGAGGGGTATCTCTGCTGTCCACAGGGAATGTCATTGCAAGACCCTTTCTCAATCATCTGCTCCCCGTAGCTGTAGATCTTCTACTGGAGTCAAAATATGGATTCCATCCATCAAGAGCACAGAGGACGTGATCCTTCTTCCACCCAGGCTTCCAATGCCTCATCCAAGAACCTGTGCTCCCTCTCCCTTGGTCATTCAGCCATCCTGCAATGTGCTGCTATTTGTCATGATGTGGAGATGCTGGCGTTGGACTGGGGTAAACACAGTAAGAGTTTAAACAACACCAGGTTAAAGTCCAACAGGTTTATTTGGTGGCAAATGCCATTAGCTTTCGGAGCACTGCTCCTTCATCAGATGGAGTGGATATCTGCTCTCAAACAGGGCATACAGAGACACAAAATCAAGTTACAGAATACTGATTAGAATGTGAATCTCTACAGGCAACCAGGCCTTAAAGATACAGACAATGTGAGTGGAGGGAGCATTAAGCACAGATTAAAGAGATGTGTATTGTCTCCAGACAGGACAGCCAGTGAGATTCTGCAAGTCCAGGAGGCAAGCTGTGGGGGTTACAGATAGTGTGACATAAATCCAAGATCCCGGTTTAGCCCATCCTCATGTGTGCGGAACTTGGCTATCAGTTTCTGCTCAGCGACTCTGCGCTGTCGTATGTCGTGAAGGCTGCCTTGGAGAACGCTTACCCGAAGATCAGAGGCTGAATGCCCGTGACCGCTGAAGTGCTCCCCCACAGGAAGAGAACAGTCTTGCCTGATGATTGTCGAGCGGTGTTCATTCATCCGTTGTCGTAGCGTCTGCATGGTTTCCCCAATGTACCATGCCTCGAGACATCCTTTCCTGCAGCATATCAGGTAGACAACGTGGCCGAGTTGCAAGAGTAGGTACCAGATCCGTGCCAGATCATCGACACGGATGCCATCATCTCACATGAGAACACCGTCTACCAGGTACACAGTACCTACTCTTGCAACTTGGCCAACGTTGTCTACCTGATACGCTGCAGGAAAGGATGTCCCGAGGCATGGTACATTGGGGAAACCATGCAGACGCTACGACAACGGATGAATGAACACCGCTCGACAATCACCAGGCAAGACTGTTCTCTTCCTGTGGGGGAGCACTTCAGCGGTCACGGGCATTCAGCCTCTGATCTTCGGGTAAGCGTTCTCCAAGGTGGCCTTCACGACACACGACAGCGCAGAGTCTCTGAGCAGAAGCTGATAGCCAAGTTCCACACACATGAGGACGGTCTAAACCGGGATCTTGGGTTTATGCCACACGATCAGTAACCCCCGCAGCTTGCCTCCTGGACTTGCAGAATCTCACTGGCTGTCCTGTCTGGAGACAATACACATCTCTTTAACCTGTGCTTAATGCTCCCTCCACTCACATTGTCTGTATCTTTAAGACCTGGTTGGTTGTAGAGATTCGCATTCTAATCAGTATTCTGTAACTTGATTTTGTGTCTCTGTATGCCCTGTTTGAGAGCAGATATCCACTCCATCTGACGAAGGAGCAGCGCTCCGAAAGCTAATGGCATTTGCTACCAAATAAACCTGTTGGACTTTAACCTGGTGTTGTTAAAACTCTTACTGCTATTTGTCAACCAGAGTACACCACACCTTCAGTGAGGAGCCCACGGATTCCACTCATTGAAAATGCATCTCATCAACATCTGAATGCTAAAGGTGAAGAATTCTGGTTTAGCCCCACAGGCTATTTCAAGTTATTGTAATCAGCAGTTAGGATCAAAATTGTGTATTAAATCCAGACTTTCAAACAGGCTAGTTTCATTAGCACTGCACCCATTTAGTAATTGTTTTCATCCTTTGACCAAAATAACCCCTGATGGATTGACTATTCAAAAATCACACAAACAGAAGTAATATAAATATTTCACAACAGCATTGGATGCAGTATTGTTTGTGTGATATGCAATATGTTCGTCAATAAGATAAAAGCTTTCTTCTCCCTACTTTTTCTCCACTCTAACTTGGAAAAATCAAGAAAGGTAATATTGTGACAATGGCTAAATAGGCACAAATCATGTCATAAGTCAATATTCTATCCTTTGTTTCAGGACAACAAGCAAAATTCCATTCTTGTTGCAAAGCCACTAAATAGCATTAGCACTGAGATGTGTGGAGCTGAAACTATTTGCGGCCATACAAACAAACTGGTTCATTTTAATCTCCTTATTAGAGGAGGCATCGGATTACTGGAGGATAGGTAAATCCCTATTAATGTACTGCTGCCAGCTACTTAGCCTTTGTCAAGGATATGACTCCTTATATTTTTAGACTGCAACCCTCTCCCTACCCCACCATCCCATGCAGGCTGAGAGGGGGGAGGCAACTTGCATCTGATCCTCTGCCAACATTGTTTTAACACTCATTGTGTTTGGTCGTACACATTTCATGCTACCCATGACACAATGGTTAGCACTGCTGCTTCACAGCGCCAGGGACCCGGTTCGATTCTCGGCTTGGGTCACTATGTGGAGTTTGCACGTTCTCCCTGTGTCTGCGTGGGTTTACCCCGGGTACTCCGGTTTCCTCCCACAGTCCAAAGATGTTAGGTTGATTGGCCATGCTAAATTGCCCCTTAGTGTCAGGGGGACTAGCGAGGGTAAATGCATGGAGTTGTAGGGATACAGCCTGGGTGGGATTGTGGTCAGTGCAATGAGCCGAATGGCCTCCTTCTTGTGGTGAACCATTCTTGGTTACCACCAGGAGTGCTGAGCCATGGTTTGGCCAGCACTATGAGTCTGTAGATATGTTACTGTTGGGGTTAGGGTTGGGCTGTTCTACCTGTTAATATAGTCCTATGGTACACCCCAGTTGGCTCCGCCTTCCGGGAGAGGTATAAAGGTCACTGCTCTGCCTGGTGACCCTTTAGTCTGGGATTGTATATTGTATATAGTAGCTCCGTTATTGTTGGCAATAAAAGCCTTTATTTCCCGGGTACATCCAGCCTCCCGTGTGATTTATCGCGCATCAATTTTATTGCCAACAAGAAAATTTTTTTTTTGACCAAAAAAAACCAAAAGAAAACCATGGAGCAAATGCTGAAACCCGAACGGCTTACATTGGATCCACGTGCGGCGGGAGCATCGAACACTTTCGACCATTGGTTGAAGTGTTTCCAAGATTACCTCGACGCCTCCACAGCGGTCCACAATGACGCCGACAGACTCCGGGTCCTCCACGCGAGGGTAAGCGACGCTGTATACTTAGCGATCCGTGAGGCCCAAGACTACAAAGGGGCCATCGAGCTTCTCAAAAAGCGATACAACAAACCGCTGAATGAGATTCATGCTCGACACCTTCTAGCCACTCGATGGCGGCAGCCCGGCGAAACGACGGAACAGTACCTGTGTGAACTTCAGCAGCTAGCCAGAGCCTGCAACTGCAAGCCAGTGTCGGCGGCCCAGTACATGCGACCTAGTTCGAGATGCGTTCGTGGCGGGAATCTACCCTACTCGGTGGAGGATGTCAGGTCCATAACCAGAAGCTGCCAGGTATGCGCGGAATGCAAACCGCACTTCTACCGACCTGACAGGGCACACCTCATTAAGGCCACTCGTCCTTTCGAAAGACTGAGTGTGGATTTCAAGGGCCCCCTTCCCTCGACAGATCGGAACGTGTACTTCCTCAATGTGATTGATGAGCACTCACGATTCCCTTTTGTCATTCCCTGTTCTGATATGACCGCTGCCACGGTTATCAAGGCATTACAGGATCTTTTCACCCTGTTCGGTTACCCCTGTTATATCCACAGCGATAGGGGCTCGTCGTTCATGAGCGACGACTTGAGGCAATACCTGCTCTCATATGGGATTGCCTCTAGTAGAACCACGAGCTACAACCCAAGGGGTAACGGACAGGTTGAACGAGAGAATGCTACAGTCTGGAAGGCTGTCTTACTGGCGTTGAGGTCTAAAGGTCTTCCAGTCTCCCGTTGGCAAGAGGTACTCCCTGATGCACTCCACTCCATACGCTCACTCCTGTGTACGGCAACCAACGCTACTCCTCATGAGAGAATGTTTTCATTCCCTAGGAAGTCTTCCTCTGGGACCTCATTACCGTCTTGGTTGACGTACTCAGGACCTGTCCTCCTGCGGCGGCATGTTAGGACCCGCAAGTCCGGCCCTTTGGTTGAACAGGTCCATCTCCTCCACGCCAACCCTCAATATGCCTATGTGGCATATCCTGACGGGCGAGAGGACACGGTCTCGATTCGAGATCTGGCGCCAGCAGGGGGCTTGGAAACCCCAGTCGCTCCCACACCCCCAGTTAGGGACCCCCCGACCATTATCTCTTCTCCTGACACGGCGCGGGCAGTATCGGGACCACCACTTAACCCTCTTACTCCCGTGTACAGCTTGCCTGAGTCCAGGAGATTGTCGCCACTTCGAGGCGTGCTCGAGTCCAGCGGATTGTCACCACCTCGTGGTCTACCGGCCCGTGAGGAACTGGAGGAGCCACTGGGCACCGCCTTGGAGAGAAGGTCACCGCGATTGCCTGAACCGGCGTCATCGCCGGTGTTGAGGAGGTCGCAGCGATGGTGCGGTCCCCCAAACCGTTTGAACTTATAGACAGATGAACAATTGTTCTGTGTTTTGTACCCCGCCGGCCTTTGTTTTAAAAGGAGGGGTGAATGTGGTGAACCATTGTTGGTTCCCGCCAGGTAGTGCTGAGCCATGGTTTGGCCAGCACTATGAGTCTGTAGATATGTTACTGTTGGGGTTAGGGTTGGGCTGTTCTACCTGTTAATATAGTCCTATGGTACACCCCAGTTGGCTCCGCCTTCCGGGAGAGGTATAAAGGTCACTGCTCTGCCTGGTGACCCTTTAGTCTGGGATTGTATATTGTATATAGTAGCTCCGTTATTGTTGGCAATAACAGCCTTTATTTCCCGGGTACATCCAGCCTCCCGTGTGATTTATCGCGCATCACTTCTGCACTGTAGGATTCTCTGATTCTATCATACATAGGACAGATTTTAATGCTTCCCCTCCAAGAAACCACCCGCCCAAACCCAGATGCAATTTCACGCTTGGGCAGGCAGGGCCTCGGATGGAAAACTCTGCCATTCACCTATTCAGGCCCTGACAACATTGCTTCACTGCCATTTAAGGTCTGTCTCCCACCCAGCCTCAACTTTTAGGCTGGAAGGAGTGGGTGCAGGTACAGTGGGAAGGTAACATTTAAACTTTTCTCCATTTCAGGCAGGAAGGAGAGGGGGCGGCCCTGGGACCTCTGGGACATAACTTTTAAAGATCCCGGGTGGCATGGTGGCATAGTGATTAGCATTGTTACCTCACAGCACCAGGGATCAATTCTGGCCTGGGGTGACTGTCTCTGTGGAGTTTGCACATTCTCCCCATGTCTGCGTGGGTTTCCTCCGGGTGCTCCGGTTTCTTCCCACACTCCAAAGATGTGTGGATTAGGTTGATTGGCCATGCTAAATTGTCCCTTAGTGTCAGAGGGGTTAGTAAGATAAATACATGGAGTTACAGGGATAGAGCTTGGGTGGGATTGTTGTCAGTGTCGACTAATGGGCTGAATGGCCTCCTCTGCACTGGGATGGCCATTCAGGGATTCTATGATTCTATGGGCGGGATTTTACGGCCTCACCCGTCCCGATACCGTAAAGTCCCGCCTGAAGTCAACAGACCTTTCCATTGTCCACCCCTTGCCCGCTCCGATTACTGTGGCAGGCAGGATGGTAAAATTCTGGCCTATGACTTAGTTCCAGGCAGAGTACTGCTGTACCAGTTCTGGCCACTACAACGCTGTACCTGGCCAGGTTGAAGAGCTGTCAGCCAAATTGATTGGCCGACAGCTCTCACGGGTAGGACTTCCTTCCAAGGGCGGATGGAAGTCCTGCCAACTGCCAACCAATGCTTAAGTGAGTGTTAAATGGCAGTGGGAGTTGGAGATTTGGCAGCTGCGTGTTAGGCACCAACTCTTGGGATGGCGGGCGCCGATCGCTCACTATCCTTAAAGTTCTACCAGAGAAAGCTGGAGTGGGCCACTCAGCCCATTGAGCCTGCCTTGCCATTCAATTTGATCATGGCTGAACCTCTATCTCAAATCCATACTTGCATTCTTGCCCCTTGCCCCTTGGTGCCTTTAGTGTCTAGATATCTATTTCTTTCTTAAATATATTTAGTGACTTGACCTCCACAGCTTTATGTGGTAGAGAATTCCACAGATTCATCACCCTCTGAATGAAGAAATTTCTCCTAAACTCAGTCCTGAGTGCCCTACCCTGTATCCTGAGACCATGACCTCTTGGCTTAGAATCCCACAGTATTTTATTGTGGAAATGGAACTCAGGTTCCAATAATTGCAGTGGCCTTTTGCTTTAATTCAAAGGAAATGTCAAGCCTTCTTCAGCGATGCCACCTTTTTTATTTGGGTAACTTCTATCTTCACTGCATGGAAAATAATCTGGCGAAATCGACCGCAATGGAATGAAAATAAGATGGGTCCTATTTATGATCATGAGCTGTCTGAGGGCAGGTTCTCTGCTATTTTCTTCATACCTCGTGGTCTTGCACTTTCCTCATCAGTTTCTCATAGCTGCTTCCCATTTTCAATTTCAATCAGCATTATAACTAGGGAAAAGAACTCGTCAGGTGTTTCTCGTTGCCTTCCTCAGGCGTACACAAGGGAAACACAAGTCATCTTCCCGAAGGATTCTCTGCCTGTAAGCAGCTATTGTCCCTTCAACTTTTAACTCCTTCACCGTGACTGGTGAATATGACTGGTTCTGCCATTGGTCATGGATTGTAATCCTGTGTGGAACTCTCATCTGGGCCTGGGGTGATTTACAAAAGAACAGGGATGACCACTCCCTGAAGTATCAATTCATAGAATTATTGAAACCCTACAGTGCAGAAAGAGGCCATTCAACCCATCAAGTTTGCACCGGCAATAACCCCATCTAGGCCTTATCCCCATAACCCTACATATTTACCCTGATAATCCCTCTAACCTCCATATCCCGTGACACTAAAGAGCAATTTAGCATGGCCAATGCACCTAACCCACACTTCTTTGGACTGTGGGAGGAAACCAGAATACCTCGTGGAAACCCACGCAAACACGGGGAGAACGTGAAAGTCCACACAGACTGTGATCCAAGCAATGTTAACCACTGTGCCGCCATGCCACGCACCCTGATTGACCCTGCTACCCTAAGTTCTACAAGTGCGTAATCATTTGCACCAGGTTACAACTCGTTGGGTAAAAATGAAAACTTACCCCACTGTTGCTAATATTGCACTATATCCTTGGGACCTTCTATATCTGCACCATAAAAATCAGAAACTCTCTGGTGGAGTACATGCACGGAATTTTGCAATATACAATTTAAAAAAGCTTGACCGTGATGAATCAAAGGTCCAAATGACCTTTGTGTCAATTTCTACAATTAAAGAAAAAATATGTCAGTACAAAGCACAATAAAATAAGTTATAAATTTTTAATTAAGTCAGCAGTTATTGTCCTGACAAACAAAATAGACGTTTTAATTAGCTGGCAGGACCATTTCACCTTAACGTTAGTATAAATGCACAAATATGTTTCAGCCGAACACTTTTCAGAATGAATTCCCTTGAGAATACATTGGTCTAAGCTGATGAAAAGAGCAACTTAATCATTAGAGGGGAGTAATTACTGACCTGGAGTCAGACTGTTCTACAATTTATTCTGCCTTTACTGTATTATATGTCTAAGGAGAAAATCCTGCTCATTTCAACAATATCAAAGTTCTAAAAGGACACATTATTCTTTGTAATGTGTTATGTTATGCCCAATTTCAGCGAGCACAATTGGTGTCAACCATTTGAATCTTGCTCAATTACCTCATTATTTTCTAATAGGACGTGTTCATTGTTAGAGCCTATCAGGTAATAAAATATAATGATAGACAAATGGCGACAGCTCAAGGTCAGCATTTCAATGTAGAAAACAAATAGAAACGGTGACATCGCCATCATCACCAAGAATCAATTTCAAAGAGAAATTTGTACTTTACAAAATTGCTGTATTTCATCCTGATAGATCATTTAACTCACAATTCTTAATAATAATCACCTTGTTTTAGAGATGACTACCCTTTCCAATCCTAAACAGATAAGAAGGTTCATGTTCTGATGGAAGTACAAATTATCTTAGTGGCGCAATGTAGTGTTGAATGGGAAAGACCAGGAAGGTCCCAAATTTAATCCCTGTCTTTAGTGGTTTGGCTGATCTCATCCAAAGCAGCAGTTGGGCCAATGACCAAAACTAGGGAGGAACAAAATTGTACCAGATGTAATTGTCCCAATCATTTTCAACATCAAAATTCAGCAATGTATATCTGAAGTGTTATTGTGCTATGAGATTAAAATATCTCAATCTCACTGTGATATTCTTATCTACAGTAAGAAGTTTAACAACACCAGGTTAAAGTCCAACAGGTTTATTTGGTAGCAAAAGCCACACAAGCTTTCGGAGCTCTAAGCCCCTTCTTCAGGTGAGTGGGAATTCTGTTCACAAACAGAGCTTATAAAGACACAGACTCAATTTACATGAATAATGGTTGGAATGCGAATACTTACAACTAATCAAGTCTTTAAGAAACGAAACAATGTGAGTGGAGAGAGCATCAAGACAGGCTAAAAAGATGTGTATTGTCTCCAGACAAGACAGCCAGTGAAACTCTGCAGGTCCACGCAACTGTGGGAGTTACAAATAGTGTGACATGAACCCAATATCCCGGTTGAGGCCGTCCTCGTGTGTGCGGAACTTGGCTATCAGTTTCTGCTCAGCTTATCTAGCAGCACTGTGGTGATTTTAAAAAGATCCATCTTTGGTTTAAACAATCTGGGGTGTTTATGGTACAAAATAGCAACTGCCAAAAATAATTCTTGAAATTATATGCCAGTTCCCAACTAGTTATTGATTTTGATTAATCATGCCATTGTGTTAAATAGAATTATCATACAGTGCATTAAGCAGGTCATACATCTATTGTGGCCACATCTTTAAAGCTATTAGCTATTTAAAGCTACAGCAAAGGTGAAACAAAATAGGAATCAAATAATTGTGCTTGATTGTTGCCTATATCTATCTGTGCGACATAACACAACCTGCCTCGCCTTTATTGCCATAAACATGCCTTTATCATCTCCAGGTTTGACTGTGATATTTCTTTTCTCATTGAACACAGGAACATCATCCTACAAAATTCCAATTTATTCAAAATTTGAGTGCCTGGATTCCAGATTAAGTCCTGCTTGGATAACACCCCACTCCCTTTCGGACTCCAAATAGCTTCCAATCTGAAAACATAAAATTCAAAACCAAACCTTTGGGAGAATTTTCCACCTCTGTTTGCGGGTGGGAAATCCAGAGGGGGCAAAGAATCCAAAAGGAGCCCCAAAACAGTATTTACGCTGGTGGGATTTCCTATCGCTGCCCCTCCCAGCAAATGTAATGGGGTTCCCACCATGAAAGGTCAGGAACTCCAGTACCACACATTTAAATATCATTAACCCCCTCCACTGTATCATTCTCCTCAAATAAGGAATTCTTCCTCACCAATGTGGTGACAAGTCAGTAGGGCTTACAATAGGTCTGGGCAAATGGGGACCTGGAAAAGAGAACATGCAGGCATCTGTGCTAGGACCCCAACTGTTCAGCTATATATTAATTATGTGGATGAGGGAACTGAATGTATTTTCTCCAAATTTACAGATGATACAAAGTTGGGTGAGAGGGTGAGGCGTGAGGAGAATGCAGAGATGCTTCAGCGTGATTTGGACAAGCCAAGTGAGTGAGTGTATGCATGGCAGATGCAGTATTATGTGGATAAATATATTATCCACTTTGGTAGCAAAAATAGAAAGGCAGATTATTATTTGAATGGATGTAAATTGAGAGAGGTGGATACTCAATGAGACCTTAATGTCCTTGTGCATCAGTCACTGAAAGTAAGCACATAGGTACAGCAGGCAGTAAAGAAGGCAAATTGTATGTCGGCCTTCATAATGAGAGAATTTGAGTATAGGAAAAGTGATGTTTTACTGCAATTGAAGGCGTTGGTGAGGCCACACCTGGAGTATTCTGTGCAGTTTTTGTGTCCTTTTCTGAGGAAGGGTGATCTTGTGATAGAGGGACTAGAGCAAAGGTTTACCAGGCTGATTCCTGGGATGGTAGGCCTGTCATATGAGGAGAGACTAAGTCAATTAGGATTATATTCATTGGAGTTTAGAACAGTGAGAGGGTATCTCATAGTAACGTATATAATTCTAACAAGGTTAACAGGGTAGATTCAGAAAGAATGTTCCCGATGGTGGGGGGTGTCCAGAACTAGGGGTCATAGTTTGAGGAAAAGGGGTAAACCTTTTAAAGTTTATTTATTATTGCCACAAGTAGGCTTACATTAACACTGCAATGAAGTCACTGTGAAAATCTCCTAGTCACCACACTCGGGCACCTGTTCGGGTACACTGAAGGAGAATTTAGCATGGCCAATGCACCTAAACAGCGTTTCTTTCAGACTGTGGGAGGAAACCAGAACAACTGGAGGAAACCCACGCAGACACGGGGAGAATATGCAGACTCTGCACAGACAAGCCAGGAATTGAACCCAGGTCTCTGGCACTGTGAGGCAGCAGTGCTAACCATTGTGCCACTGTGCGTTTAGAACTGAGATGAGGAGAAATTTCTTCACCCAGACAGTGGTGAATCTGTGGAAATCATGACCACAGAAAGTAGTTGAGGCCAGAATATTTGTATGATTTCAAGATGGAATTAGATATAGCTCTTGGGGCTAAAGGGATTAAGGCATATGGTGGGGAGTGCAGGGTCAGGGTATTAAATTTGATGATCAGCCATGATTATAATGAATGGCAGAGCAGGTTCAAAGGGCCAAATGGCCTACTCCTTCTTCTATTTTTTATGTATGTTTCTATATATGCCAGACACACCCAGGTAAGTTCAGCCCCCATGAGAAAGTTGCTCATGCCTGAGCAGTACCCTGGCAGTGTCCCCTCGAACTGCCAGGGGACACTGCCAATGGGTTTCCTTTGAAAGATTCGGAGTGGCGTGGTGGGGGAAACATTCCCTGGGGGGAGGGGTTCCCTAGGATAGGTCTCATGTCTGCTGGGAGGGTCCTGTGTCTATGGGTGGGATGTCCTGCGTGCTTGAGGGGTCCCGCGAGCATGCCATCCATTTTTATTTTCCGATCTGGATGCCTTTTTCCCTGATCTGTCAGGGGCCAAGGTTGCTGGCGGGCTGGGCTCATTCAGAGCCCACACTGCCCACATGACATTGTGCACCCACCTCCAGGATGTTTTCTTGGCTATCTGGCAGAAAACATGGCGGTAAAAGCTGGCAGTACATCCAGTGGGCTACGCTACACATCGCTTGAGTCAAAAAAAAGAGAAAATTCTGTCCAATATTTACAAGCTCATCCATGGCTTTGCTCTGTTCCATCTTTTTAATCAGTCCCATCACTAATTCAGACCTGCCTTCCTGTACATTCTTCCCTCACTAGCCTCTACCTCAGGTGGCAGTGTTTGCAACTGTCTTGGCCGTAAACTGTGGAACTCTGTCCCTAATGTTTACCGTCCTCAACAAAAGCCTTATTACACTATGCGATTTTCTGACCCCATGATGGCAGGGCCTGCCACGGGAGATTCAACGGTCCATTTACTTTCATTTGGAGTGGACAATCCTGGCAGCAGGTAGGGCCAGATAATCCCGCTGTATATCATCGGTCAGTTTTAAGTGGTAGTCTAGCTCACTTAATAATATTCTGATCTCAGATTCAGGCTTGACCACATAATCAAGGCTAACACTTTAGTGTAGCACTAAGGAAATAATAAATTGTTATTTGGATGAGATGTGCCCCGTGCCCCACAAGGCTGCATTCTCAACCCCCTACTATACTCCTTATATACCTCTGACTGTGTGGCCAAGTTCCTCTCCAATTCAATTTTCAAGTTTGCTGATGACACCACCGTAGTGAGTCGGATCTCAAACATTGACGAGACAGAGTACAGGAATGAGATAGAGGTGAACTGTTGCGGTTACAATAATCTCTCCTTCAATGTCAACAAAATGAAGGAGATTGTCATCGACTTCAGGAAGCGTAAAGGAGAACATGCCCCTGTCTACATCATAGAAACTTCATAGAAACCCTACAGTGCAGAAGGAGGCCATTCGGCCCATCGAGTCTGCACCAACCACAATACCACCCAGGCCCTACCTCCACATATTTTACCCGCTAATCCCTCTAACCTACGCATCCCAGGACTATAAGGGGCAATTTTTTTAACCTGGCCAATCAACCTAACCCGCACATCTTTGGACTGTGGGAGGAAACCGGAGCACCCGGAGGAAACCCACGCAGACACGAGGAGAATGTGCAAACTCCACACAGACAGTGACCCGAGCCGGGAATCGAACATCAATGGGGATGAAATAGAAAGGGTCGAGAGCTTCAGGTTTTTAGGTGTCCAGATCACCAACAACCTGTCCTGGTTCCCCCATGCTGATGCTATAGCTAAGAAAGCCCACCAACGCCTCTACTTTCTCAGAAGACTAAGGAAATTTGGCATGTCAGCTACAACTCTCACCAACCTTTACAGATGCACCATAGAAAGCATTCTTTCTGGTTATATCACAGCTTGGTCTGGCTTCTGCTCTGCCCAAGACTGCAAGGAACTACAAAAGGCTGTGAATGTAGCCCAGTCATCAAGCAAACCAACCTCCCATCCATTGACTCTGTCTACACTTCCCACTGCCTCGGCAAAGCAGCCAGCATAATTAAGGACCCCACACACCCGGACATTCTCTCTTCCACCTTCTTCCGTTGGGAAAAAGATACAAAAGTCTGAAGTCACGTACCAACTGACTCAAGATCAGCTTCTTCCCTGCTGCTGTCAGACTTTTGAATGGATTTACCTTGCATTAAGTTGATCTTTCTCTATACCCTAGCTGTGATTGTAACACTACATTCTGCACTCTCTCATTTCCTTCTCTATGAATGGTATGCTTTGTCTGTATAGCATGCAAGAAACAATACTTTTTACTATATGCTAATACATGTGACAATAATAAATCAAATCAAAATCAAATCAAAATATGAAAATGGAAATCTGTGCAGGCTGCCACGAAAGATCATGGCTGTAATTTTCCACAGTAAGAAGTTTAACAACACCAGGTTAAAGTCCAACAGGTTTATTTGGTAGCAAAAGCCACACAAGCTTTCGGAGCTCTAAGCCCCTTCTTCAGGTGAGTGGGAATTCTGTTCACAAACAGAGCTTATAAAGACACAGACTCAATTTACATGAATAATGGTTGGAATGCGAATACTTACAACTAATCAAGTCTTTAAGAAACGAAACAATGTGAGTGGAGAGAGCATCAAGACAGGCTAAAAAGATGTGTATTGTCTCCAGACAAGACAGCCAGTGAAACTCTGCAGGTCCACGCAACTGTGGGAGTTACAAATAGTGTGACATGAACCCAATATCCCGGTTGAGGCCGTCCTCGTGTGTGCGGAACTTGGCTATCAGTTTCTGCTCAGCGACTCTGCGCTGTCGTGTGTTGCGAAGGCCGCCTTGGAGAACGCTTACCCGAATATCAGAGGCCGAATGCCCGTGACCGCTCCACATCATGTAATTTTCCAGCCATTCATGCCAGTGGGATTCTCTGGTCCCACTGCAGTGAACAGGTTTGGCTGAGCGCTAAACTCTCCGTCCTCGCTTGCAGTGGCGGCGGGGAGTGAACGACCAAATAATTTCAGCCCTCACAATATTATTTCAAGACTAACAGATAACTTACCTGGTGTCCTGGCCAAAAATCAATTGGTAATCAACACTACCAAAATAGATTAACTAATTACTTAGCTAAAAGCTGTTTGCAGAATCCTATGTGCAAACTGATTTTCTGCTTAAATAATAACAGTAACTGCACTTCAGAACGCAATCTTTATGAAGAGATTCAACATGGTTTGATACTATAAAAATGCAAATCTTTTGTGTACCTTACACCATTAGTCTTTAATTGCTGATGCTCAGCCATCTACTTGCTAAACACCTTGGAATGTTTTCCATGTTAAAGGTACTGCACAAATTATTGTTGTTCAATGAGGTGTTAGTTATCTGGAGTACTAACTGATGTTTAGCTCCTCTAATCACAGGAAAAATATAATTGCCCTCGAGAAGGTATGCGCCTTACTAGTTTATGAATGGACAGAAATTAAATAATAGGAAGCTCAAGTATATTTGTTTATTCTCTTTCAAAAGATCAAAGATGAAAACTACAGGTGAGAACTACAGGTTTTAACACGATAGAGAGAACTGCCAAACCTCATTCTGGCAAATTCCCCAGTGTGATAAAAAGCTCACATTTCAGAAGGTATTGTTAAAATGTAAGACATTTGAAATATGAAAAGATGTCTGATGGAACATTTTTACACAAAGCGGTTGGATTTTACAGCCTCACCACAAAGTGTGGGAGGGTGGGTAGCCTACCAACTTCCTGTCCACCCCCACCCTAGTCCCCATAAGACAAGGCTGGGTATGCCACCCCTTTAGGCAGCCCACCCTTAGGTCCATCGAGGCTCTTAAGTAGACACTTATTGCCCATTTAAGACTCTTAACCCGCCTCCACATCTGTAATATGCTGGGCAGTGGCAGGCGGCGAGAGCGAGAAGGCTGTATTTTGTTAACAAGTTTGTTGAAAAGACAAGTAGGGGTACATCATTCAGGAATGTCCTTTGTGCATCAGGGGCACACCCCTGAGATGTTAGTCCCCTATTTTGTGCCTCCCCACCTGGCCTCCAAATTCCACCCTACAAACCCCCCTCCCTAGACTTTCTGATTCCTCCCTGTCCAAAACCCTAGAGTTACCTCTTTCCAGTGACCATGTCCTCTTCATTCCAGGGCCTCTTTGCAGTTCCAGCCATTACTGAATATTACCACTGCTGGGACTGCTAATCATCAGGGTAAAATGCCCTTTGAATAAAGGATGAAAGTCTGCGTTCAGCTTGTTTCGGCTGTCTGAAGCGTGTTACCACTGCAGGAAGGCCTTAAAGTCAGTTGGTCTGGAACTGACTTTTCTTCCAGCAGGAAAATCCAGTCCTTGGTCTTAGGGAAACGATTGAAGCAAAGTGTGTAAGTCGATTGAAGGGGAAAAAATATATGTTTCTGAGGGAGAGGTGTTTGAGGAAGAATGCTGTTTAATATGTATTGCTTGAATGGTTAATGTCTGTCTGACAATCATTTGTCTACTATTTTAGAAGGAGCTTTAAGCCATCAGGGGAAAAAAGTTTTGTCTAACCCCCCGGTGGGGACAAAACATCTGTTTTACAAACCCAAATCCATGCCGTTCCCATCAGATGGGTTAAGTTAAAATTTCTCCAATTTGTTTTCAACAAGTTTCTGATTCCATTAAAATAGCAAGCAAATAAATTTAATCCGAACGTGGTACACATTTATATGCTGAGAATAGTACTTCATCTCAGTAATGACAAAGCAAATTGATGTTAAAAGTGTAAATGGATGGGCTTATTTGACCAAATGTCCATATTTTGTTTCTTAAAATTATTACATTATAGAGAGACGTATATTAATATCATGCCTTTCCCAACCTCAGGATACTCTCAAGCATTTTACAATTAATTCATATTTTTGAAGTAGACTTATTGTTGTAATAGGGAGGCGATGGCCTAATGGTATTATCACTAGACTATTAATCCAGTAACTCAGCTAATGTTCTGGGGACCTGGGCTCGAATCCTGCCATGGCAGAATTTGAATTCAATAAAAAAAATCTGGAATTAAGAATTTACTTATGACCATTGTTGATTGTCAGAAAAAGCCAAATGGTTCACTAATGACCTAACCTGTTCTGGCCTACATGTGACTCCAGAGCCACAGCAACGTGGTTGACTCTCAACTGTCCTCGTACAACTAGGGATGGGCAATAAATGCCATGATGTGGAGATGCCGGCGTTGGACTGGGGTAAACACAGTAAGAAGTTTAACAACACCAGGTTAAAGTCCAACAGGTTTATTTGGTAGCAAAAGCCACACAAGCTTTCGGAGCTTTAAGCCCCTTCTTCACCTGAAGAAGGGGCTTAGAGCTCCGAAAGCTTGTGTGGCTTTTGCTACCAAATAAACCTGTTGGACTTTAACCTGGTGTTGTTAAACTTCTTACAATAAATGCCAGCCAGCCAGTGATGCCCATGGCTAATTACAAGAATATTGGGCAAGAACTGAAGAATGTAGATTGGAGAACAGATGTTTGAGGGCAAATCAACATCTGACATGTGGGAGGCTTTCAAGTGTAAGTTGATAGGGATTCAGGACCGGCACATTTCTGTCAGGATGAAGGATAAGTATGGCAAGTTTTGGGAGCCTTGGATAATGAGTGACATTGTGAGCCTAGTCAAAGAGAAAAAAAAAGCATTTGTCAAAGCTAGGAGGCTGGGAACACACGAAGCAAGTGTGGAATACAGGGAAAGTAGAAAGAAACTTAAGCAAGGAGTAAGGAGGGCTAAAAGCGGCCATGAAACGTCATTGGCCAGCAGGATTAAGGAAAATCCCAAGGCTTTTTATGCATATATAAAGAGCAAGAGGGTAGCCAGGGAGAGGGTTGGCCCACTCAAGGACAGGGGAGGGAATCTATGCGTGGAGCCAGAGGAAATGGGCGAGGTATTAAATCAGTACTTTGCGTCAGTATTCGCCAAAGAGAAGGACTTGGAGGATGATGAGTTTGGGAAAGGGTGTGTAGATAGTTTGAGTAATGTTGAAATCAAAAAGGAGGAGGTATTGGGGTTCTTGAGAAACATTAAAGTAGACAAGTCCCCAGGGCCTGATGGGATATACCCCAGAATACTAAAAGAAGCAAGGGAGGAAATTGCTGGGGCCTTGAGAGAAATCTTTGTATCCTCACTGGCTACAGGAGAGATGATGTGGAGATGCCGGCGTTGGACTGGGGTAAACACAGTAAGAAGTCTAACAACACCAGGTTAGTTAGCTGTTGGACTTTAACCTGGTGTTGTTAGACTTCTTACAGGAGAGATCCTAGAGGATTGGCGAATAGCTAATGTTGTTCCTTTGTTTAAGAAGAGTAGCAAGAATAATTCAGGTGATTACAAGCCGGTGAGCCTTACATCAGTGGTAGGCAAATTATTGGAGAGGATTCATCGAAACAGGATTTACTCCCACTTGGAAATAACTGAATGTATTAGCGAGAGACAACATGGTTTTGTGAAAGGGAGGTCGTGCCTCACTAACTTGATCGAGTTTTCGAGGAAGTGACAAAGTTGATTGATGAGAGTAGGACAGTGGATGTTGTCTACATGGACTTCAGTAAGGCCTTTGACAAGGTCCCTCATGGCAGACTGGTGCAGAAGGTGAAGTCGCATGGGACCAGAGGTGAGCTGGCAAGATGGATACAGAACTGGCTCGGTCATAGAACAGTAAGTAGTCTCATAACACCAGGTTAAAGTCCAACAGGTTTATTTGGTAGCTCAAGCCACAAGCTTTCAGAGCGCTGCTCCTTCATCAGGTGAGTGGGAGTTCTGTTCACAAACAGTGCATATAACGACACAAGCTCAATTTACAAAATAATGGTTGGAATGCAAGTCTTTACAGGTAATCAAGTCTTAAAGGTAGAGACAATGTGAGTGGAGAGAGGGTTAAGTATAGGTTAAAGAGATGTGCATTGTCTCCAGCCGGGACAAGATTCCGGTTGAGGCCGTCCTCATGTGTGCGGAACTTGGCTATCAGTTTCTGCTCAGCGATTCTGCGTTGTCATGTGTCATGAAGGCCGCCTTAGAGAACACTTACCCGAAGATCAGAGGCTGAATGCCCGTGACCGCTGAAGTGCTCCCCAACAGGAAGAGAACACTCTTGCCTGGTGATTGTTGAGCGGTGTTCATTCATCCGTTGTCGTAGCGTCTGCATGGTCTCCCCAATGTACTATGCCTCGGGACATCCTTTCCTGCAGAAGATCTCTGGAGCCTTCAACATGTCATCGATGAAGACGAACATCTCATCAAGGCCATTCCCACACCCCCACCTCTTGCCTTCAAACAAGTGCACAACCTCAAACAGAACATTGTCTGCAGCAAACTACCCAGCCTTCAGGAGAACAGTGACCATGACACCACACAACCCTGCCACAGCAACCTCTGCAAGATGTGCCAGATCATCGACATGGATGCCATCATCTCACGTGAGAACACCATCCACCAAGTACACGGTACCTACTCTTGCAACTCGGCCAACGTTGTTTACCTGATACGCTGCAGGAAAGGATGTCCCAAGGCATGGTACATTGGGGAGACCATGCAGACGCTATGACAACGGATGAATGAACACTACTCGACAATCACCAGGCAGGAGTGTTCTCTTCCTGTTGGGGAACACTTCAGCAGTCACGGGCATTCTGCCTCTGATCTTCGGGTAAACATTCTCCAAGGCAGCCTTCACGACACACGACAATGCAGAATCGCTGAGCAGAAACTGATAGCCAAGTTCCGCACACATGAGGACGGCCTCAACCGGGATCTTGGGTTCATGTCTTGGCGTCACATTTGCTGTTTTCCACTCTGCGGGAACCACCCCAGAGTCCAGCGAATTTTGGTAAATTACCATTCGTACATTTGCTATTTCTCCCGCCATCTGATCAAACCATATAACTGGTTTGATTAGTAAGCTTGCGGATGACACAAAGGTTGGGTGGATTTGCAGATAGCGATGAGGACCATCAGAGGATACAGCAGGACATAGATCAGTTGCAGACTTGGGCGGAGAGATGGCAGATGGAGTTTAATCCAGACAAATGTGAGGTAATGCATTTTGGAAGGTCTAATACAGAGGGAAAATATACATAATTGGCAGAACTCTTAAGAGTATTGATAGGCAGAGGGATCTGGGTGTACAGGTACACAGGTCACTGAAAGTGGCATTGCAGGTGGAGAAGATAGTCAAAAAGGCACATGGCATGCTTGCCTTCATCAGCTGGGGCATTGAGTTTAAAAATTGGCAAGTCACGTTGCAGCTTTATAGAACCTTAGTCAGGCCGCACTTGGAATATAGTGTTCAATGCTGGTCGCCACACTACCAGAAGGACGTGGAGGCTTTGGAGAGGGTACAGAAAAGATTTACCAGGTTGTTGCCTGGCATGGAGGGCATTAGCTATGAGGAACGGTTGGAGAAACTTGGTTTGTTCTCACTAGAACGACAGAGGTTGAGGGGCGACCTGATAGAAGTATACAAGATTTTGAGGGGCATGGACAGAGTGGATAGTCAGAAGCTTTTACCCATGGTGGAAGAGTCAATTACTAGGGGACATAGATTTAAGATGCAAGGGAGAAGGTTTAAAGGAGAAGTACGAGGCAAGTTTTTTACACAGAGGGTGGTGGTTGCCTGGAACTCGCTGCCAGGGGAGTAGTGGAAGCAGATACGATAGTGACTTTTAAGGGGCATTTTGACAAATACATGAATAGGATGGGAATAGAGGGATACAGTCCCTGAAAGGGTAGGGGGTTTTAGTTCAGTCAGGCAGTAAAGTCGGTGCAGGTTTGGAGGGCCGAAGGGCCTGTTCCTGTGCTGTAATTTTCTATGTTCTATATTCTAAGTCCCACAAATGAATTTT
Organism: Mustelus asterias; assembly: GCF_964213995.1. Lineage (NCBI taxonomy): Eukaryota > Metazoa > Chordata > Chondrichthyes > Carcharhiniformes > Triakidae > Mustelus > Mustelus asterias. The sequence continues at coordinate 66,643,185 of NC_135807.1, read as the reverse complement.
TTAAAATGTAGGAAAAGCAGCAGCGAATTTGCACAAGGGAAACTCCCACAAACAGTTATATGGCAATGCCATTGTTTTGTTTTTAGTGATTTTTGTTGAGAGATACATTTAGGATGTGGAGAATTCCCTTGCTTTTTTTTCAACCCATGGGGTATTTTACATTCATCAGAAAAGGCAGATGGGATCTCAATTTAATACATAATCTGAAAGACAGACTCCGACAAAACAGCACTCCTTCACTGCGGCACTGGAATGTACACCTAAGTTTTGTGCTTAAGAATGCGAGTTCAACGGCTTAGAGCAGTGTGCCAACACTAACACTGAGCCAAGACTGACTTACAGAATAAAGGTGAAGGGGTGTGGGGATAGGGGAGGTGCGGGGAGAGGGAAGTTAATGAAGATGCACTTAAAGGAGTTCAGATGATGTTTAAACTCCGTTTCAATCATTGTTTCAAACTCTGAGCAACAGCTTGATGTGTTTGGAGTGAGGGAAATTCAGCACAGTAGCCACATGTTTATGGGCCTGTAGTCGTGAGATAAGGGGAGGACTGGGCAGATCAAGGGAAGGTGGGGGGTGGTTGCAACACAGGGGCATTAAAGCAGAGGACTTTGAAAAATATTTAAGGGGAATAATTAATGTGTAATTATTATTATAGAAGGTGGGAACTTTGAAAAGTATTTAAAGGGAATAATTAAGATGTTCGTAGATAATTAAGGTGCACTAAAATAGTTTGGATGATGTCACAAGGTGGAATAATGAAGTTCAAAAGATTATTAGAACTTTTCACTCTCTGCACATGCTTATGAATGATAGATACAACATTACAACTGCCAGTATATTTGAATTTTCTTGGGTACATTGAATGTGTAACAGGTACTCTCATAATTTAGAGTAATTGTAATTAGCAGGAATACTAACAGATTTGACGAGCAGCAGTTTTCTCTGAAAATGCGTCAGCATGAACGAACTTTATTTACTCTAGGATTTGTCCTCTATCCAGACACAATTATAGAAATTAGCAGAGATGAGCAGAGCGTGGTAGCCAGAGAGAATGAAAGGGATTTGATCCCTAATTACGCAGCCATTAGTTATCAAAACATAACAAACTAATGGAAGCCCATTTTGGTTTGAGGACATTTCTCACCAATTATTGTTAACTTTTCTTAACCCGAAGTACGGGGATAATCTGTTGTATGTGCTTCTTGGATCATCAGACTCACCACTAGGAAATTATCTTGCTTCAGTGGTATGGTACACGAGAACATCCATCAGGCTCAATAGGAATGATATGGAGACATGCAAAGTCTGAGGGATAGATTAACTGTAAGAATTGCTGCAGCAATGGTCTGTAGGTAATTGGTTCAAGACAGGGGCAAAAGATGTGTTCCTAAAATTAGAAGTGTATCGCTGATGGCTAACTTGGTAAAGCTGATGTATAACTGAGTCACACAGCGCTGAAAGACTCGAGGTTTACTCCTGAGCTGTGGGGAGCCAGCTAATTTCAGTAATTGAAGCACTACAATTAACTTCAGTACCTCCAGGCTAGGGAGGGGAAAATTGGGCAAAGCTTCCACTCTTGATTGCTATCTCGTGCCACTTGTTAGAAAGTATATGCAAGTATGGATGGCAGCTGAGAAACAGATGAGCTGTGATGCCCCCTGTAACTAAATCACTTTGCTGCTCACTGTCTGGGCTAGCTATCAGCCGCTTTTAGCTCCTGGTTCATTTTAAGCAGTTGGGTGGGGAGGGAGGGACTGTTGGGAAGGGGGCTGGTGAGATGTTATTCACACTGAGGCCACCAACCTAAGGGCAGCTCAAGCACCACCAGCTGGCACAATCCCACACTCAGAGTGCCTGAGTCAACTAAATACAAGGTTCAGGGTCTATGTGATGAAGTAGCCTACAAATGGATCTTGTTAAAAAAAGCGGGGGTGGGGGAAAGGAGATACGTTTGTCAATGTACTAACTGCAGTGGCAAAATGAGCATTTTACACATTGTAAATAGTTATGTGTTGTTAGCCCTGTTTAATTTTATATGATGCAAATAGTTTATACTTTATGTCTCCTACATTGTTGTACCTCAGTACTACCAGTTGTTCCAACTTAAACGGGGAAGATGGTGGTCATGTGGGCATTGGAATGACACGTGTAGGGAGCGCAGTAGTTCTCCTGGAGTGTAGACAGACACACAGCATGTAAGAGCTGCCCAGTTACTGTTAATAAACATCTATTGTTGTTAGTCCCTGGTCGCCAGTTACAGCAACCCAATACTTGTACACTGCCATTGTTTCAAACTCTGATCAACAGATTGATGTGTTTGGAGTGAGGGAAATCCAGTACAGCAGCCACACTGTGTGAGCCTGCAGTAGTGAGATAAGAAGAGGATTGGACAGATCAAGGGAGAGGGGGGAGCGTTGCAACACAGGGCATTAAAACAGAGGCTGAGGACTTTGAAAAAGATTTAAGGAGAATAATTAAGAAGCTTCCATAAATATCGATTCATAAAATTGCTAAACCTGCTTCCAGTAATGCCTTTAAACTGGCACTTGTCCTGGCAGAGTCCAGCATGGCACCATCCGAGGCTGGGATACCCTTGAGTGGGAGCCATCTTACTGATGACCAAAATGACATTGAGGTCCTCACTCTGTCACTGTGACTCGGATTTGAATGAAGCAATGTGGCTGCCACTTGCTTCCAGCAGGAGTGAGAACTGCCTCAACTGAAGTTTTAAATTACACAGCTGGTGGGTCTGGCATGGGAAGTAGGTGGCTGTTTTTTAAAAAAAAACACATTTTTTGTCTCAGTGCCACCCAATTTATACAGAATAAAAGGGTTCTTATAAGACCATAATCTCTGAAGGAAGTAAAATATAGTTCTCATTGCTGTCCCATTGTTTCCACTATGTATGTTGGAAGTTAGCATTGTGTGCAACTTCCCGCATACACACATGACAGCAACAGTCTCTATGTGTGTCACTAATAATTGCTAGTTTTCAAAACGGAAATTGAAATGGAAAGAGCCTTTCTGACACTTGGATATAAGATGAGAGCTTCAAACTGTTATATGTATGCTAGAACATTAGGATTGTTGTGGTGGGAAGATTGACAGCTACACTGCTGCATCGAACGACATCTTTTCTATGAAACTTCAACGTGCAGTTTTGAATCACCGGGGACAGAGAGTGATGGTTTCTCTTTGAGGGTTTCACCAGGAAATGTTGGCACTTAGTTGACATAGTTACTTGCCTGTACTGCTTGTGACAACTGATTTATTTTCTTCCAATATCGTGAGGGTTCTTTGGGGTTGTGGAGGTTTGATTGGCTGCCACTGCCACCTCCATCCACATTACATGGGAATCTGCACAGCAAGGATTCTTGCATTCAGACTCAAGGGAGCCATCCCTTCACTGCCTTATTCCACCCTGCAGCGAATCTACACTCTACCATGTAGAGTTTGAGACCTCCTTCTTTACTCCTTTTGAAATGGAACGAGGTGTCATATGTTCATTGAGTCATTACGGCATAGTAGGAGGCCATTTGGCCTATTGTATTCATACCTGCTCTCTGTAGAGCTATTCAATCAGACCCATTCCCTTGCTCTATCTCCTTGGCCTTGTAAGTTTATGTCCCTCAAATGCCCATCTGATTCCCTTTTGAGATCACTCATCATCTCTGCTTCTACCACCCTCACAGCTGCTACAGTTGCGACTAAACAAAGGAAGCAAAATAAATTCAAAAATTAATAAAACTTTGGGAAAAGATCTGATAAGTTCTACCTGACTCCTGAGGGAGCCAAATGAGCTCCATGGGAACAGACAATGCTTCGTAATCACAACTAACTAGAAACTTATCCTCTCTTTATGGTCTATCTGCATATTGAGGGGATGATTTTGAGCCTGTACTCGCTGTCTGCGGGAATGGCAGTGCACGCTCAAAATCCAGGAGAGTGCGGTTCGCGCCGATGAGTTTCCTAATTCCGATCTTACCGGCCCCTCAATGGTGGAGTGGCGTAAAACACGGCGCAGGACCACAGAAAGCTTATTTTAATACATTAGCATGTCATTAGTGAGCACTCTCTCCGGGACTCCCCTCCTCACCAGATATTTAATGGGGTCCAGCGTGCCCTCACAGGGATGCCATTTACAACAGATATACATAAACATGAACATGACACCGTCACCTCATTCAGATGTAAGTACTCAGATGGCCATGATGTGGAGATGCCGACGTTGGACTGGGATAGCACAGTAAAAAGTCTCACAACACCAGGTTAAAGTCCAACAGGTGTATTTGGTAGCACGAGCCACAAGCTTTCGGAGAACTGCCCCTTAATCAGGTGAGTGAAGAGTTGTGTTCACAAACAGGGCATATATAGACACAAACTCAATTTACAAGATAATGGTTGGAATGCGAGAATGCGAAGACTCGCATTCCAATCATTATCTTGTAAGTTGAGTCTGTGTCTATATATGCCCTGTTTGTGAACACAACTCCCACTGAAGGGGCAGTGCTCCGAAAGCTTGTGGCTTGTGCTCCCAAATAAACCTGTTGGATTTTAACCTGGTGTTGTGAGACTTCTAACAGTGCTCAGGTAGCCAGCACCCACAAGGGTATTCACTGCTCATGGGGCACTGGAGTGGACATGGGGGACACAGCTAAGTGTAACTCAGGTTCAACAATTGCTGTATCGATGGGTGCACAGGCGTCACTTGCTGGTCTTACCATCCCTTCATGCTGGGGTGTCCCTTTGCTTTAAAGGGATTGTGAAGGCTGATATGCAGGCAGTGCTTCCCATGTCCTCCTTCCTGGGTTCCTGTCCATATTGCAGCTGAAGGGGTGCCCTTCCTTAGTTGGAGTTGACCAGAAGGTGGGCGGGCTTGAAAACAGGAGGGTCAGCACCGGGGTGACTGTGAGTTACCCAAGGAGGGGCAGTCAGAGCACATTAGGGGAATCAGGAATGGGCTACGTATCCTCTCATGTGGCCTGAAGGTGAATGAGGAGGATGTCGAGGAGAGCAGTGAGGGTGACCATGCAGAGGAGGAGGTGGAAGAAGTTTGGGCATTGTTCAGAGCTTGACTGGGCCGACATGCCAGGGATGGCCTTATAGTGTCTTGTTTCGGGGATGAGTAGAACTAGGATCGACTAGCTTTCCCACCATGGGGACTAACATCTCAGCAGTTATGTGGTGCCAGCAGTGTGCTCCCATGCCAGGCATCATGGGCAGGGTGCTGAAGCTATTGGCTGGACTCTGCGGGAGAATGATGATGACTTGCATTGAGGACAGAGCGATGCTCCTCCCATGCTCAGCGATGTGTCTGACTCCTGCCTGACAGAAAGCTTAACGCATCCTGTCATCGAATAGGCTTATCATAGGGCTGAGAAATGCAGGGTGCACAGTGTCAGCTACTACAGGCCCCACCCACATCAGGGATCCTGGTGTTCACGTCCATCTTACAGCCAAGGCGGGCAGCCTGGCAGCACCTAGACAGCCCTTGGCCTTGTGAAGACTAGGGAACACTATTAGACATGAGAGGGGTCCGCTTTGATGGAGGAGACAAGGGGGGATCGCCTTTCCATGAATGGGGGTTGGGGAATGAGCTCTGGGCGGGGTGGTGGGGGGAGGCCGGTGCCAGCCGCAGCACCTCCTTACTGTGTTGCCGGTGTGGGAGAGACATAGGACTGCCATTCTCACACTCCACAGGGATTTGATTTGATTTGATTTATTATTGTCACATGTATTATCATACAGTATTATTTCTTGCACGCTACACAGACAAAACATACCGTTCATAGCAAAGGAAACGAGTGCAGAATGTAGTGTTACAGTCATAGCTGGGGTGTAGAGAAAGATCAACTTAATGCAAGGTAAGTCCATTCAAAAATCTGACAGCAGCAGGGAAGAAGCTGTTCTTGAGTCGGTTGGTACGTGACCTCAGACTTTTGTATCTTTTTCCAGAAGGAAAAAGGTGGAAGAGAGAACGTCCGGGATGTGTGGGGTCCTTAATTATGCTGGCTGCTTTGCCCAGGCAGCGGGAAGTGTAGACAGAGTCAATGGATGGGAGGCTGGTTTGCATGATGGATTGGGCTACATTCACGACCTTTTGTAGTTCCTTGCGGTCTTGGGTAGAGCAGTAGCCATACCAAGCAGTGATACAACCAGAAAGAATGCTTTCTATGGTGCATCTGTAAAAGTTGGTGAGAGTCGTAGCTGACATGCCAAATTTCCTTAGTTTTCTGAGAAAGTAAAGGCGTTGGTGGGCTTTCTTAACTATAGTGTTGGCATGGGGGGAACAGGACAGGTTGTTGGTGATCTGGACATCTAAAATCCTGAAGCTCTCGACCCTTTCTACTTCATCCCCATTGATGTAGACAGGGGCATTTTCGTCTTTACACTTCCTGAAGTCGATGACAATCTCCTTCGTTTTGTTGACATTGAGGGGAAGATTATTTTTGCTGCATCCGTTCACCACATTCTCTATCTCATTCCTGTACTCTGTCTCGTCATTGTTTGAGATCAACCATGGTGTCATCAGCAAACTTGAAAATCGAATTGGAGGGGAATTTGGCCGCACAGTCATAGGTGTATAAGGAGTATAGTAGGGGGCTGAGAACACAGCCTTGTGGGGCACCGATGTTGAGGATGATCGTGGAGGAGTTGTTGCCTATCCTTACTGATTGTGGTCTGTGACTTAGGAAGTTCAGGATCCAGTCGCAGAGGGAGGTGCTGTGGCTCAGGCCACGAAGTTTGGAGATGAGTTTTGAGGGAATAATGGTGTTGAAGGCTGAGCTGTAGTCAACAAATAGGAGTCTGACATAGGTATTCTTGTCTTCTAGGTGTTCCAGGGTTGAGTGCGGGGCCAGGAAGATGGCGTCTGCTGTGGACCTGTTGCGGCGATAGTCAAACTGTAGTGGATCCAGGTAGTCCGGGAAGCTGGAATTGATTTGTGCCATGACTAACCTTTCGAAGCACTTCATAATGATGGATGTCAGAGCCACCGGCCGATAGTCATTAAGGCACGCTGCCTGGCTTTTCTTAGGTACCGGGATAATGGTCGTCTTCTTGAAGCAGATTGTTGAAAAGAGAGGTTGAAGGTGTCTGTGAATACCTCCGCCAGCTGATCCACGCAGGATCTGAGTGCACGTCTGGGTACTCCATCTGGGCCAGTTGCTTTCCGTGGGTTAACCTTCAAGAAAGCTGCTCTGACATCTGCAATGATGACCTCAGATACAGGTTCATCCAGGGCTTCCAGGGTGGAGGGCAGCTCTCGCTGATCTCTTGCTCAAAACGGCGTAGAATACATTGAGCTCATCAGGGAGGGTTGCGTTGAAGCCGGTTATTTTACATGCTTTCATCTTGTAGCCTGTTATGTCTTGCAGACCTTGCCATCGGCGGCAGGGGTTGGTGTGGCTAGCCTGGGACTCTAGCTTGGTCCGGTCCTGTCTATTGGCATCTTTGATGGATCTCCTTAGATCGTACCTGCCTTTCTTGTATAGGTCAGTGTTGCCTGACTTGAACGCCTCAGACCTGGACTTCAGCAAGCAGTGGATATCCCTGTTCATCCCAGTTGGGGAACACACGGATTTGCTTCTTTGGCACACAGTCTTCTACACATGAAATGTGGGGTGAGAACATTGCTAGAGGGCATAGGTTTAAGGTGAGAGGGGAGAGATACAAAAGTGTCCAGAGGGGCAATTTTTTCACACGGAGGGTGGTGAGTGTCTGGAACAAGCTGCCAGAGGTAGTAGTAGAGGGAGGTACAATTTTGACTTTTAAAAAGCATTTAGACAGTTATATGGGTAAGATGGGTACAGAGGGATATGGGTCAAATGCGTGCAATTGGGATTAGCTTAGGGGTTTAAAAAAAAGAGCGGCATGGATAAGTTGAGCCAAAGGGCCTGTTTCCATGCTGTAAACCTCTATGACTCTATGACTGCCGTCAGAGGCTGGAATTGTTTTGCTCACAGGGAGTGGGGTGTCAGATGGGCTGGAAACTCCCAGGGTCTCCTGGCTGGAGGGCTCTGGGTTGTGCTCCTGCCGATCCTCTTCCCTTCATGTTCCTAGGGGCCCCCATGCTCCATGGATGGAGGGGCAGCTGGAGTGAGATCCAGAACCCCACTGTCCTCTGGTGCTGACACTCATGGATTCTCACCAATACCTGCACCATGCAATCGAAGCCTGGCACCATGGAGCTCAGCACTCAAACATGGAGGTCAAGAACTGAGCCACGGTGCAGACATCTCCTGCTATAGAGTGCTCCCCCTGCCCAAAGATCTCCGCTGCAGCCGCCAGCCGTGTAGTGTGGGTCTTGTTGCGCTGAAGTGACAGCGCTATCTTCTCGGATGGAAGGCTATGGGACTCCTCCAATTGGCCTTGCACTCTGACGGGGGGGATGCTGTCATCCCTTCCTGATACTCAGGGCTCTGCCTTCGCAGCTCCAGCAGCTGTGGGATGACCAGGTCCAGGACCACATCATCGGCTACAGACTCAGTAAAGTCTCATCCCTCCGAGTGCTGGTTCCCTGGGTTGTCTCTGCCTCCACCTGCTGTGGATCGTCAGCTGTGAGGTGCTCACCAGTGAGTGATACAGAAGCCTGTCTATTTAGTGAACCCACTGAGGTGTGAGTATCTGAACTGGTGCCGGGTGTGGGTGATAGCTGTGATGCCTCTTTAACTGTGAGGTTGGAGAAGTCTCCCTCTGAACTGTTGGAATTCGGTGGAGCCACGGGGCGTGAGGATGGTCCAGCCTGTTCCGCTGGCTGGCCTGCAAGAGAAGGAACATGGCATCAAAGCATTATAGGGGATACATAGAGTCCTAGAGGTTTACAGCATGGAAACAGGCCCTTCGGTCCAACTTGTCCATGCCGCCCCTTTTTTAACCCCTAAGCTTGTCCCAATTGCCCGCATTTGGCCCATACTCCACTATACCCATCTTATCCATGTAACTGTCTAAAAGCTGTATGGATACGGAGGGAAATCGATTACTGACTTGAAACTTGTGGAATGACAGTGTATGTATTCAGGAGTCTCACGTTTCTCTCCTCCCCCACTTCACCAGCAGCGCAGGCATGGTCTCCCTCTTCCCCGGCCAGCTTGAGGGCTCACTCCTCAAAACGCATCAGGGTTCAGAGCTCAGTCATGACTCCAGCTGCGTCCGTTGTTGTTAAGTTTGTCCTGCAATGACACAGAGAGGAAGAGTGTATGTGGGAACGTTGACATTTAGATGGTGGTGAAGTTTGATAGGCATGGGGCTTGGGTGGGAGCTGGAGTGTGAGGAGCATAGCAGCTACTGGGGGAACATGGTGATTATGGGAGGGAGGAACCTGATGCCTGGTGTTGACAAAGGTCAAGGTGGCTGAGTGAGAGAAAGGGTTAGGGGTCCAAAGCCTGTACGAGGGGGTCCAGTGAGAGACCGGAGATTGTTCAGTTACCCTGGCTGAGTCAAGAAAACCATTCAGCGGCTTCCAATACTGCTGCCCCATCCTCTTTTGGAATGCGCTTGCACTGCCCAGGGCTGCCACTGCACCCCATGCTGGGGTGGTGACCCTGCTGGAAGGCTGTCTCTGGGAGCAGGGGTAGAAGGTGACCCACCTCTGCTCCACTCCATCCAGCATCCTGGTGAGGGCCTCCTCTGAAAAGCGAGATGTGGATTTCTTGCCTGTCATCTCCTGCAGTCATTGTGGAACAAGTGCTGGGGAGCTGTTTATATGGAGCTCACTAGTCCTTATAGCAGTTAAGTGATTGCGGGGTGGGCGAATCAGATGGAGCACGTTGCAAGTGTGCCATGATAGCCATGGGCATAAAAATTATCGCTAATAAGGCATAAGATTTGGCCCGAAAACACGCCGGTGCTGTCGGCAGGAAACAGTCAGATTTTCATGCTGGAACCAACACTGGCATTTTTTGGTAAGATGTCAACCTCTGCTCATACCACCTCCACACCTGGCATCTTCCACACTCATTCAGGAGCCACCCGGCCCATCTCCCAGGAATGAAATTTCCACCTTCTGGGCCATTCTCTCCTGAATTGGGTTTGCAGGAATGTCCTGACTCTATGCTCCCAACCCAAAGCAAAACTTGTATAGAGGGGATGGGATTAGAGATTCTATATAAAACCTGCAGGCAAAGAGTTAGGTTAATGGTGTCGGACAGAGAGAGGACATGCTCTGCCACTTTTCTTTCAGCCCATGTCCAACCCTTGCTGCCCCCTGTGATGCCTTGCCCTTATATTTTACCTTGTTGTCTTCTTGTCTCCTAGGCCTTTTCCTTTTTGATATATATTATTACTCCTGTTAGTTTTTTTTAATGCAGGGTGGTGAATGGGGTGGCACCCTTGTGTGGGGAAAAAAGGGGGGTTTGTGGGAGGGGAGAGGAAAGCAGGGTGATGGTCTGGTTCTATCACATTTTAGGTTGTTGGGGGGAGGTGGTTGTTGAGCTGGTGTATGTTTGGGGGAGAGGGCTGTTCGGTTGGGGGTAGTGTGTTTCTGGGGTTGGGGTGGATGTCAAGGTAGTGTGTGTGTGTTGGAGGGTTTCTTTGGGGATTTCCTGGCTGGGGAGGATTTGTGTCTGTTGCTAAGCCAGACTCTGTTTTTTTCAGGGGGGTAGCAGGTGGGCTGCTAGGGGGAGGTCAGGCGATGGGGGGAAAAGTCCTGGGGGTTTCCTGAAAGGGATGTTGATGGGTAGGTTGTGGGTTGAAGGGTGGTTTATTGTCTCCCCATGTCTTGGCACTTTTGCCTCCCAAGTGTGTCTGTTAGTGTGTGTGGGGGGGGAGGGGGGGGGGGGGGGGGCGGGGTGCTCCCGGAGCTTGTGGTTTTTATTTGTGGCTGTTTTATTTTATGGTGGGCAGGATGGTGTGGTGTGGACTCAGGTAGTATGTATCAGATTGGTGTGGGGATACTAGTTGGTGGAATGAGGCAGTGTAGGGACATCCGGATAGTTTGTGGGTTTGGCATGGGGCAAGAACCTTTATTGGCAGTAAAAAGATGATTTCTTTGGTCATTTATTTATTTATTTAGTGTCCCAAGTGTGCTTACATGAACAAGGTAATGAAGTTACTGTGGAAGGGTACACTGAGGGAGAATTTATCATGGCCAATCCACCCAACCTACACATTTTTGGAGTGTGGGAGGAAACTGGAGTACCAGGAGGAAACCCACAAAGACACGGGGAGAACATACAGACTCCGTACAGGTAGTGGCCCAAGTCGGGAATCCAGCCTGGGTCTCTGGCACTGTGAGGCAACAGTGCTAACCACTGTGCCACCGTACTGTGAATGATACAGATTGTGCCACTGTGCCAACCCATAAATGAAAGATTTCACATATATTATATTATTTTAAAGTGAGCCAGGGGATTAGTTTTTGCCCTCCTTAGGAGAGCTTCTTTTGTCAATGATGGTAAGTTACCCTGTGTCCAGAGTTCTTTCCATTGCTCAAGATGATTCAGGGAATATAGACATTAGCATCTTTCAGGGAGAGCCCTTTTGTTAGTTGTGGCGACCTATCCTGTGTCCAGGTTTCTCCTATTGTTTCCAGTGATTGAATAATTAAAGATTTGTATTTTTCCTAGGCCTGCCTGTGGATTGTACAGAGTCGCCGCGTGGCCGGTGTGTCCTCCATTTTATATCTTGCTTGAAAGGTTACAGATTTATATTTTTGTTTTAGGGGTTTACACTTCTCCGAGTGGATTATTTTGACCCTTCTAATAGGTTCCCATGTGTTTCAATTACCCCCATTGATTAAGGTGAACGTATATCGATCCGTGGACCATGTCTCGGACACCATCCGAGAGCCTTTATTTTTGTGTGCATGTAGGAGATTCACTCACCCTCGGGCTGCTGAAGATTCTGCATATAAAATCTGTAGGCAAAGAGTTAGGTTAGATGTTAGGAAGTACTTTTTTTGCAGAGAACCCTTGCCTCTCGAACAGGCTGGAATAAATAAAATGAAATATACAGCGAACAAGAAATCACCACAGTTGCTATGATAATGGAACGTGACATATTTCTGAAAATAGAGGACAACATCCTGCAAAAGTACTTGATAATTAATACAAATTATATTAGAATCAGTAATAAATTGAACTCTAAATTATTATGAAGTTATTCACTTAAGGCCCTTATCCTATCCCCGCTGGTATTGACCCAACAGCAGACACACCGGGCAGAATTCTACGACTTCATCGCACCCATTTTGGGGTGGGAAAATATTGTATAATCGGGCATGATGCGACTAGCGGGAATGGCACCCATTTTCACACCCATTCCTATTTTACTAAGAAAAAAATCGGCATGATCGGAAGCCCACCCAAAATGGGTGAAACGTCAATTTGCATTTTTTTGCATTCATCATAATGCAATTTGCAAACTTCACTCCCAATCGTCCCAACCTCATTCACTGCAGCTCGATCAGTCAGAAAAACGCCTCCTCTATAAAAGTCAGATTCAGGCACTTGATCAGAGAGGGTGAGCAAAGAGGCAAGTCTCTATGTTCAAACTGCTCCATGCTGCTCAGAGGGGGTTGGTTCATAGTAGCCATGTTGCATTTCAGTTCGGGGGGGGGGGCCTGCGAGTGTGTGGGGGGGGGGGGGTGTGTTGTTGCTCACGGAGTCCGATTTTGGACTCTCAGCACAGACCCGGGTCTGAGCGCTGACCTCGGGTCTTTGTGCTGACTCTGGGTCCTAGTGCTGGCAGCAGCAAGCACTATTTCTGGTGGGGATGGGCTGGAAACTCTCTGAAGTGGCAGTGCTGCAGCCTCAGGACCTGTCAAGCAGCACTGTCTGTGGCCACTATTACATGGGTTCTGGGTGTGTGGCGGGGTGGGGGGATGGGGGGTGGGCGGGGGGGGGGGGGCGGTGGAATGGAGGGGGCGGTCTGTGTTGCTATTCTGAGATCTGTGGACGGTGTATGGGGAATGTATGTTGCTGGGGGTTTGTGGGGGGGGGTATGGGGAGTGTGTGTTTCTGCTGGGCTATAGAGGGGCTAGGGGGAGCATGTTGCTGGGTGATAGTGGGGGTGTGGGGAGTGTGTATTGCTGGGGGGCTGTGGGGGGAATGGGGAGTGTGTGTTTCTGCTGGGCTGTGGGGGGGGGGCTAGGGGGAGCATGTTGCTGGGTGATTTGTGGGGGTATGGGGAGTGTGTGTTATTGGGGGGCTGTGGGGGTGGCATGGGGAGTGTGTTGCTGGGAGGGCTGTGGGGAGGGGGTATGGGGAGTGTGTTGTTGGGGGGCTGTGGGGGAGGTATGGGGAGTGTGTTGCTGGGGGGGCTGTGGGGAGGGGGTATGGGGAGTGTGTTGCTGGGGAGCTGTGGGGGAGATATGGAGAGTATACGTTTTTGGGGGTCAGTGGTGGGGGGATGGGGAGTATGTGTTGTTGGGGGCTGTGGGGGGGGGGAATGTGGGGAGTGTGTGTTGCTGGGCTGGGGGTGAGCAGAGTTATTTATCTCCCCATCTGCCTCTGCCCTTCCCCAACACATTGACGAGATGGCTTTTGCAATGGAACCCATTGATCTTGCTGTTCTTTTGGTTGCTGCTGGGGCTGAGGAGGAGGAGCAGGAGGATGAATTGTGGGCAGAGGAGGCCCAGGCCTTACCACTCACAGGAGGAAAGGGAGATTGTTGCTGGAGGCAGGATGTGGCCACCATTCACCCTGAGGTAGGGGTGTGGGGACAGGAGATGGAGGGAGTGGAGATCCCGGTAGTTCAGCATGCGAGTGTTCTTTGAGCAACTGTCTGACATTACGTGCCGTCGATAGCTCCGGTTCCGAAAGGAGACAGTGTGACACCCATGCCATTTGTTGCAGGACCTGGCACCCCGGGGCACAAGGGCACCCACTCCCAGTGGCTGTGAAGGTGACGGCTGTCCTAAACTTCTGGAGAACCTGGACCTTGAGGACCCTGGAGGGCTTCCAGGTGTCAGGGAAGTATCCATAGCACATTCTTCATCCTGCTGTCCCTGAGATGCCCCGGTGTCAGGAAGGGGGGAGTCAGAAGGTACAGCCACAGACACAATCTCCTGGTGGAAGGCCTCAGGCCATTCCTCCTCCCTCGGGGTTCCTGGGGGCCCCTGGCTCACTCGGTGGGACGGCGGTGCTTCTGCAGTGAGCACCAGAAGCTCTGGCGTCACCTGGCCCTGCCAGTCCTGAAGGGCCACCTGAATTCTTGCCATGGTGGTTGAGCCCTCTGCAATGTCCCGCTGAGTCGGGGCCACCTATCAATGGCGGCAGCAAGTGCCCTCTGAGACTGGGCCACACTCTGCAGCCCCTCTGCCATGATCCTCTGTGACTGGGCCACGTTCTCAAAGGTTGCTGCGTAGCCCACTGTGTCACGGCGCTGTCCCACTGGGTCTCCTGCAAGCTCTGCAGGCTCTCAGCCATGGGCTGCAGAATCTCGAGAAGCTTGTTCAGTCCCTCAGCTCTGGCCCACTGTGACTCGGCCATCACTTGGAGCCTGCCACTCATGGAGAGGATTTCCTGCCCCAGCTTTCCACCACAGACGCCACCCTTGCAGTGTTGGCCTGGGAACCATGCAAGACAGGCTGGTCCACCTGAAAGCTCTGGGACTCCTCCCAACAGCCTTGCAGTCGGTCCAGTGTGGCTGTCAGCCCCTCCTGCATTCCTTGACTCTGTTGCTGCATCTCCAGCAGCTGAGGGAAAAGTGATCTCAGAGGCCCAGCAGGTAGCCTGGGGCCAGCTGAGTCCTCACCTCTTGCAGGCCCCCGCGTGCCTGAGACCTCGGACATTTCCTCCTCCATCCAATGTACATCAGCAGATGTACCAGAGAGTGACCCAGAAGCCTCACCACTAACTTGACCCACTGATGTGAGAATCTCTGAGATTGTGAGTTACAAGGTGGAAGCTGACACAAAACAGATGCCGGCCTCGGAGGTCCTTTCATCCGCTTCCTCTGAGGAGTCTTCCGAGCTGTCAGGGGCAGGAGGGGTGGGAGCAGCAGTGTGCGCCATGATGCCAGATGGCCCAAGCGCATCGAGGTCTCTTCCTGCAACACAGGACATAAGGTTAAGTGCATGGGAGGGAGGGGAATCTGGACTGCATGCAATCTACTTGAGATTTCTCCAACAAGTGGAGGATTGGCAGATGTTCACTTCTATGTTCCAGCCCGACCATGCTGTCGCTAATGGTCCGCATCCCCTCCTCTCCCGCAAGCTCCAGTGCCCGCTCCTCAAAGGGGGTGAGGACCCAGATCTCAGGCACCCCACCCTCTGTCTTTGCTCTCTCCCGGCGATCATGGATATTCTTCTCCCGTGGAGACAGAAGGAGCCATGTAAAATCTGAGGGCACGAGTCCGTTTCAGGGGGTGACCCTCAGAGGGCAAGGGTTGTGATCCTCTTGGGTGGGAGAAGGGAGGTGTTTGGGGGTCACGGGCTGAAAGCATGCAGGGTGCTGGGGATAGGGGGAATCTGAGAGTGATTTAGGGGGAAGATTCTAGATGGGGTTAAACACTCACCCTTACTGCCCGTATTAGGTCATTCAGTTTCTTGCAGCACTGCTTCCCGGTCCTCCTGGCCAGTGCCCTGGCACTAACACATGCTGCCACCGCTTCCCAGGCTGCGTTTCCATCTCTTCCCCGGGACGGCATCCCGCTGGGGGAAAGAAGGTGTCCCGCCTCCAGCAACCTGGAAAGATCTGCATTGGAAAATCGGGGGAGGGGGGGCTGTCTTCCTCGAGGCCATTTCTTCCTGCACAGCCTGCCTGTCTGTCCATCCTTGGGTTTTTATGGAGTTTTCCCTTGTTAGGGCAGGTTAGCTGCGGGCAATTTGGGTGAGTCATGCGCCTGTTAGAACATTCCAGCGAGTTTAAAGCAGCTTGCCTTGTTACCATGGAGGGGAAGCCAAGTCAGCACTTGCAGGTGTGCTGATAGCAGGGGGGGGGGGGGGGCGGCGGATTTGTGCTTCTCTGATGATCGGGGGCAGGGGAGAGAGAGGGTCATGTCAGTCAGCCATCAGGGTTAGGAGGGGTGATGAGGGGACCATGTGAAAGGGGGTCTGGGATTGGGGGCAATCGGGTCAGTAATGCTGGGGGCGTCTGCGATGTCCATGGGGGGGGGAGGGGGAAGCTGTATCTGGCCTGGGGGTTCTATCAGCATCGCTGATTTTTTTTTCTGCTTTTCCTGCGCATGCGCAGTTTTGGCTCCAATCTGAGCTGCTGACTGTCTGGCGAATTAAGCCCCACCCACTGCCTCTAATGGCTAGAAATGGTCTAGCCCATATTTTCAAAGACTGAGTGCATAAAATTGGATGTGAAAACTCACCCGAAAAACGGATCAGCAACTCTCCCGATTTCACGCCTGTTGAACACTTAGAGAAAATCTCGTAAAATTCCACCCACCATGCGGAGAGCTCGACAAGCAAACCTGTATGGAGTTGCCAAGTCCATGAAAACGGCCAATTCTGTATTCTTACTTTCCTCGTAATCCCTGATTTCATTTATCCACCATTGGCAGCAGTACCTTCAGCTGTCTAAGCCCCAGGCTCTGGAATTCCTCCCTAAACTGCACTCTCTCTCTCTCTCTCTTTCCACCCCTACCCTCCTTTAAAATGATCCTTGAAGCTTATGTCTTTGTCAAAGCTTCTGTCACCAATACTACTATCTCCTTCTGCGACTTGAGGTGGAAGTTTCTCTGATTATGCTCTTTTGAAGTTCTTTGGGACTCTTTGCTACAATTATAATTTTTAAAATTAAAGGTGCTATTTAAACGTTGCTTGTTCTTTTCAGAGATTGAACAGAAAGTTTTTTTTTTCAGTATCTGCAAGCTATTAGCAATAAAAAGTAGGTGGTCATCCATCTGTATTAGGATGCAATGAAATTGAATTTGCAATCCAAACACTGGAATTGGGCTGCTAATCATTTGGACTGATTTGCAGTGAGCACAGATTTGGGTTCTCGAAGTTTGCATTTTAAAGAGCGATCAATACAGATTGAGTTGCTGGGAATTTGAATTGGATCAAGTTTTAATTGCGAAAACCAGTCGATGTGGGCATAAAGGGACTTTTTGAAAACCCACATGTGTTAATGTCTCCATTAAAACAGCAGACAGAGGAATGTCATATGAAGATGTTAAATGTTTGTCTGTTGCTGACAATGTAATGTCTTGTCTGATTTTCCACTAGCTGTTCCGTGAAAGTTCAAACTTGTCCCGGTTTGCAGGATGAAGCTGTGTTTATGTTAATTATCTGATGAGACACTCTCATCATCTCACTTGATGCCACTGAGATAAAATCAAAGTTTCGAAAGCTAGGAATTGACTCAATAATCTTTGACACCACTTCTGAAATAACATTGGATCATCATCAGTAGTACTGCTAATATTTACCTGAGGGCTTCGTGGCTTTAATTTGAATTCCTAGGGAAGAGAGGAGGAAGGGGGAAGGGGAGATAAAGGGTAGAGCAGTGAAACCTTGTTAGATACTTGTTTTTAAAATAATGTGAGATTTAGGAAGGGTATATAGAGTTATTAATGTTAACACTGGATGCTGCTGATGTTGTCATAAAACCCTGAATTGTGCAATTTCAGAGGAATGAAACCTGATGCCAAATTTACAAATGCTCCTCGGAGCATATGATAGTTACATCCTGCGAAGTACATTTTTATAATCATGCATGTACCACGCGAATCCTAATGTATTTTTGTAAGCAAAGGCGACAGTCACTTGACTACTGTATTTTAGGCAAAAGCTCTATGGAAACACCTTCCTTAGATAGTACCGAGTCTTGTTTCCAGAATTATCTCTTTCATTTCAGATTTCTAGCATTCATCATTTTGTATCTGTACTAGGGGAATACATACATGCTTGACTTCCTAGGAGTTTGGCCTTGCACCTTTCGTCACACGTTGAAGGAAACATTGAAGTGAAACAGTGGGTGGCCTGGTAGCACAGCGGTCAGCTCTGCTGCTTCACAGTGCTAGGGACCCAGGTTCGATTCCTGGCTTGGGTCACTGTCTGTGTGGAGTTTGCATGTTCTCTCCATGTCTGCGTGGATTTCCTCCGGGTGCTGCAGTTTCCTCCCACATTCTGAAAGATGTGCTGTTTAGGTGCATTGACCTAAACAGGCGCTGGACTGTGGCGACTTGGGTAATTTCACAGTAACTTCATTGCAGTGTTAATGTAAGCCTTACTTGTGACACTAATAAATAAACTTTAAGTGTTCCTTTGAAAAAGCCATCATTTTAAATATTTCCCCAATCCCTACAACCCCAAGGATCTTTTCTTGCCGAAGTTGCACTTGAATGTAACTTGAAACTCTGATTGCAGCCAACTTAAGATCTGTTCAATTCACGGCCAACTTCACATTTCTATTAAATTCGACAAGGTCAAATTCTCTCCATTTAGTAAACTTAACTGGGATGCAAAAGTAAAAAGCTTTCAAATTCGAGAACCAGAGGACAGCTAAAATAATACATAGCTATCAGAATTACAATATTTTATCTTCAATGAGATGACTGAATTTAAATCTTCCCATTGATAAATAAATGAACAAACTAAATCAGGTAAAATACACTGCTTTTTCTAAAATCCTGATTTCTGTGTTAAGTAAAAACAGATATTTTAACTTTGTGCCGCAGGTCAGTGACCTGAGAAAAAAAACACATTGGTATTTCCTTTGTGAGAAATAAAAGATAATTGATGGAATATAATTCACAGTTTCTGTCAGAATGGTATGGTAAAAAATATGAAGCAAGGTTTTTTTTATTAAATCAAGCTTCAGCTCACTCCTATTTTTAACCTGAGTCATTTGATCAGAAGGCATCCTTTTCCATGTTGCAAACTAACATTTTTTTCCTTTAATATTTAACTTTTTCGTTCATTCTTTCACAGGATGTGGGCACCATTATTTGGGCCAGTATTTGTTACCCATACCTAATTGCCCTCAAGAAAGTGGCGGTGAGCTGCCTTCCTGAACTGCTGAGTCCATGTGATGTAGGTACATCCATAGTGCTGCTGGGGAGGGACTTCCAGGATTTTGATCCAGCGACAGTGAAGGAACGGTGATATATTTCCAAGTCAGGATGGCGTATGGCTTGGAGGGGAATGTGCAGGTGGTGGTATAGAATCATAGAAACCCTACAGTGCAGAAGGAGGCCATTCAGCCCATTGACTCCCCTAACTACGGACTACCTGGATCCATTACAGTTGGCCTACCGCCGCAACAGGTCCACAGCAGATGCCATTTCCCTGGCCCTGCATTCAACTCTGGAACACCTAGATAACAAGGACACCTAGATTACAAAGACATCTATGTCAGACTCCTATTTATTGACTACAGCTCAGCCTTCAACAGTATTATTTTCCATGAAACTCATCTTCAAACTCTGTGGCCTGGGCCTCGGCACCTCACTCATCTACTGGATTCTGAACTTCCTAACTCACAGACCACAATCAGTAAGGATAGGTGACAACACCTCTTCCACGATCATCCTCAACACCGGTGCCCCACAAGGCTGTGTTCTCAGCACCACTTTGGGGTGACTCCTCAATGCTTTCCCATAACCAAGTAAGTTCCCCAGAGGTAAGCCAGCTAGGATACAGAGAGTGTATCTGCTGAACAGAGGTGGGTAGCGAATTTAAATAATTAAGGCCACAAGGAATAAGTTAGAGGATCTAGCAGTATTTTGCCATTGGCAGAGCTGTCCCCCAACTGCAAGGGGAAGCTATGACCTCAACGGAGACTGTTTCCCTGCTGCAGGCTGGAGGGAGGACCACAAAGACTCCATTCCCCAAAGTTGGTTTGCCAACAGCAATGTCTGTGCTCATTTATCAAACGCTACCCCTGGAGTGTTTCTCTTTCTGGTCTGTGGGGCCTACTTCCTTGGTCCATCTGAATTTATGGTTTAAATTTATTCCTCCGAGGGTCCCTCCATTTTGAGGTGCCCCTGAGGTCACCTACCTGCCTCAACAGTGCCCACCTCTCCTGGTGAGGCTGCCAGGACTCTTCATTTGCCAACCCTGTGATTGGGCTATCAGATTCGGGTGTGCCTCCACTGCCTTTAATTAGATGTGACTAATTAGAGATCATCTCCTCTGATTTCGCACACAGCGAGTATAAGCTCAGGACCCTTTTTGATCCCGACTTCAGGGTTCTGTGGTCTGCAGAAAAATCTGGCCCAATTGGAACCCCCATTGGGATGGGTTCCTAACATATTCCTGACTCTGGGGGACTCCTGGCGTTGGACTGGAAACCATATTGGCTTTCCATATAATCACTGCAATGTAGAAGGAAGCCATTCAGCCCTTTGAGTCTGTACCAACTCTCCGAAAGAGCATCATACCCAAATCCCTCCCCACCCTATCCTCGTAACCCGCACATCTACCATGGCCAATCCACCTAACCTACACACCTTTGGGTTGTGGGAGGAAGCCGGAGCACCCGGAGGAAACTAACGGAGAACCTGCAAACTCCACACAGTCACCCAAGGCTGGAATTGAACCTGGGTCCCTGGCACTGGGAGGCAGCAGTGCTAACCACTGTGCCACCCTCACTTCAATTCTTCTTCCCCAAACCCTGAAAGCCTCCCTCCAAGCAGACTCATTGCCATCACACCATATTTTCAGGCCTCAGGCTCAAGAAAACTGCTCATCCAATCTGAGAGTCTGAGATAGTTTCTGTCCCACATTTGCTGCTAATTGGTTCTCTACTGATCCGAGCAACAGCAAACATGGGAGAGAAATGGTCTGTGATTGAGGAAGCAGTTCCTTGAAGGATCTTCAAAGTCACTTACTGACATTTTGAGCACAGGGTCCACGGGCTGGATTGAGAGACTTGGTGGTCTGGGTAGTGGCTTGCAGGCCATGTGTTAGACAAACTTGTTCTGGATGGTAGCGGATGTGGGTTTGGAATATGCTGTCTAAGAAGACTCAGTGTATTCCTGCAAACCATCTTATAGATGGTACACACTGCTGCCATTGTGCGTCGGTGGAGGAGGGAGTGAATATTTGTGGATGGCATGCAAACCTAGCAGACCACTTTGTTCTATATGTGGTCAAACTTCTTGAATGTTGTTGCAGAGGTACAGGGAAATGGCAGGTGAATGACACTCAGTCATGATCCTCATTTGGAGAGCTGGAGCAGATACTGGGTGAAATGGCCTCTTTTAGTGCTGTAATTGTTGGAGCTGCACTCATTCAGGCAAGTGGAGGGCATTCCATCACACTCCTGACTTGTGCCTTGTGGATAGTGGACAGGACCTGAGTTACTTGCCGTGGGATTCCTAGCTTCTTGTAGCCATGGTATTTATATAGCTAGTCCAGCTCAATTTCTGGTCAATGCTAACACCTAGGATGTTGATAGTGGGGGATTTAGTGATGGTAATGTCATTGGATACCAATTAGATTCTCTTTTGTTGGAGATGGTCATTACCTGGCACTTGTGTGACATGAATGTTGCTTGCCATTTGTCAACCCAAGTCTGGATATTGCCCAGATCTTGCTGCATTTGGACATGAACTGCTTCAGAATTGTGAATAGTGCTAAACACTGTGAGTATCATCAGCGAACATCCCTAACCCTGTGATGGGAGGAAGGTCATTGATGAAGCAGCTAAAGGTGCTTGGCCCTTGGACATTCCCCTGAGGAACTCCTACAGCGATGTTTTGGGACTGAGATGATTGACTTCCAACAACCACATCCATCTTACTTTGCGCCAGGTACGATTCCAACCAGCTGAGAGTTTCCCCTGGATTCTCATTGACTTCAGTTTTGCGAGGGCTCCTTGATGCTGCACTCATCAAATACTGCAGTAGAAACTCTAACTGGTACTGTAAGCTGAGCTTGCTGCTACACAAAATCAGATTGATGCCATCATGAATGCAAATATCAGTGTTTTCGAGGGTTCTCTAAAATCCATGCAGCAGATTCATTATTTAAGGATGCTAGTGGTTTATTTATCTAACTTTCACATGACAGCATGGTTTTTGTTACCTGAATGCAGTGGATCATCTATATGGATTGCACACTGGAGTCATGACCATGTGCTCAAGGATAGCCCTTGATGCCAAGTAACCACCCTCTATTTTTTTTAATGTTCTCACAATTTCAATTGAGACTGAGAACTGCTGCCAGGATACCGGTCATTGCACTGCTTGGTATATTGGGGATGGTTGCACACCAGCTGGACTTGAAGTGAATGGGCTCCTTTCCACTTGCCGAGCAGCCTGTACAGTACATGTTGTTAATGACACCCTGCACCATGGGAAAGCTGCAAATCTTGCTAAATTCCGTACTCACTTCACTTGCTTCTTTCGGGCAAGAGGGAATGAATTGTGTTCTTGGAACACCAAGCCCTTGTGATTTCCTTTATGCAACAGTGGATGTCAAACTGGTAAATATTACAAATATCACCTGTTTCAGACTGCAAAGGACCAGACACATAGGCCAGAATTTCCCAGCCACCCCTGTGTGGTTCACTACTGGCCATCAGCAAGATTTTCCATTCTCATCGAAGTCTACAGCATTGGCAATGCTCGCTTGTCCTACCACTGAAGATCCTGCAGCTGGAGGTCAACTTTTGCAGACCAGAAGATCCTGCCAGCAGGAAGTGCCACCCATAGATAGTCATCACCACAGTTACCTTTACAGCCTCTGGCTGTACTCTCCTCTCCCTGCCCTGAGGCTGTAGTGTGGCTGCAGCAGATGACAGATTACCTTTAGGACTTCCCTACTGAAGCAGAGATGATTGACACAATGTTCCTCACTGAGGTTTGGATGTGAGCATTGCTCCATGAACATCCTGGGTGGACATTGCCTCCTTCAAAGGGACTTTACCTCCTGGCGGCACGGTGGCACAGTGGTTAGCACTGCTGCCTCACAGCACCAGGGACCCAAGTTTGATTCCTGGTTTGGGTCACTGTCTGTGCAGAGTCTCCAGGTTCTCCCCATGTCTGTATGGGTTTCCTCTGAGTGCTATGGTTTAGTCCCAGAAAGACTGGCTAGGTGCATTGGCAATGCTAAATTCTCCCTCAGTGTACCTGAACAGGTATCAGAGTGTGGCAACTAGGGGATTTTCACAGTAACGTCATTGCCGTGTTAATGTAAGCCTACTTGTGACACTAATAAATAAACTTTGAACTTAAAACTTCTCCCTCTTCCTGTAAGTAGATTGATCCCCTTTGTGCCACCTCTGTTCATTCTCCCTGTTCCACTGTAGTCTAAAGGGATTGCAAAACACTATCCCCATGCTTGGGAGCATGTTGTTGTATAGAATCTTTAAAAATTGAAACAAACTCATTCAGCACATGCGACCCCACTCTTTCTCAACATCAGCAACTTTCGATAACTCCAGAAACAACCAAACACTTCCACAGTTGCAGTAAGAGCCGGTAAAAAACAATCAGCAATTAACCCGAAAGCTAATGATGCCTCTATCTGGTATTGGTGAGGGGTCCTTCCTGCTACTGAATGCACGTTCAGCAGTGCAAAGTTAACATTAACTGGGGCATTGTGCTCCAATTGCAGAACTGTATCAAGTCAGTATTACAAACTGATTTGCGTCACAATCTACCTGCCATGTATCCTTCCAGGTTAAAGTCCAACAGGTTTATTTGGTAGCAAAAGCCACACAAGCTTGTGTGGCTTTTGCTACCAAATAAACCTGTTGGACTTTAACCTGGTGTTGTTAAACTTCTTACTGTGTTTACCCCAGTCCAACGCCGGCATCTCCACATCATGTATCCTTCCAGCAGATGTTCTCTCAGTGATGCCCTCATTAAAATGGCATCCAGTGCGGCTAGCACTGGAAGTGTGCTTGCACACCACTGACACCATTTTGGAGGCAAACCAGCACCAGAAGCAGTGAAAATCTGGGCCAATTTTCCTCAAGAGTTGCCCTATTTTTGAATTGTGCTTTCCATTTGTTCATTGACATAAAGCGTACAAAGCAGAGAGTAACACAACCTTTGCTCAGAAGCTTAGGTTTCACATGATGAGGTATCTAGTGGGTGGGCCACCTGCCATCAATATCTTCATGTGTGTCATATGAACATACGATAAGATTATAGCTGATCTGATTGTAGCTTCAACCCCACATTCCTGCCTACCCCAATAACTTTTCACCGCGTTGTTGATTAAGAATATATCTAGCCCTGCCTTAACAATATTAGACTCTGCTTCCACTGCCTTTTGAGGATGAGAGTTCCAGAGATGCACGACCCTCTATAACTTAGAAACATAGAACATAGAAACATAGAAAAACTACAGCACAAACAGGCCCTTCGGCACCACAAGTTGTGCCGAACATATCCCTACCTTTTAGGCCTACCTATAACCCTCCATCCTATTAAGTCTCATGTACTCATCCAGGAGTCTCTTAAAAGTCCCTATTGAGTTTGCCTCCACCACCACTGACGGCAGCCGATTCCACTCGCCCACCACCCTCTGTGTGAAAAACTTCCCCCTAACATTTCCCCTGTACCTACCCCCCAGCACCTTAAACCTGTGTCCTCTCGTAGCAGCCATTTCCACCCTGGGAAAAAGCCTCTGAGAGTCCACCCGATCTATGCCTCTCAACATCTTATATACCTCTATTAGGTCTCCTCTCATTCTACGTCTCTCCAAGGAGAAAAGACCGAGCTCCCTCAGCCTATCCTCATAAGGCATGCCACTCAATCCAGGCAACATCCTTGTAAATCTCCTCTGCACCCTTTCAATCATTTCCACATCCTTCCTGTAATGAGGCGACCAGAACTGAGCACAGAGCTCCAAGTGGGGTCTGACGAGGTGTCACTTGGTGTCACTTTTACTTGAACTATTAAAGAGAACAGTAGTAGTGAATTTGTAAGGAGTAATTTTATTAGCTTTGCTGTACTTGAGGACTAGGGTTCTGGTTCTTTTCAAGGGAAGTTACTGAATTATTTACATCGGTAAAAAAAATTAGGCTGCACCATTGATCTCCAGAATGATACCAAAGATGTAAAATCAGCTTGTGAAGATCACAATATGCTACATGCATTCAGCATGGCTAGCATTAGAAAGAAATATATTTATTAGTCACAAGTAGGCTAACATTTACACTGCAATGAAGCTACTGTGAAAATCCCCCAGTAGCCACACTCCGGCACCTGATCGGTACAATGAAGGAGAATTTTGCATGGCCTATGCACCTAACCAGCACATCTTTGGACTGTGGAAGGAAGCCGGATCTCCCGGAGGAAACCCACGCAGACGTAGGGAGAATGTGCAAACTCCACACAGACAGTGACCACAGGCGGGATTCGAACCCAGGTCCCTGGCACTGTGAGGCAGCAGCGCTAATCACTGTGCCACCATGTCGCATGCGCACCACTATATGCGTGTGGCATGGATGCCATTTTGGAGACAAAATTGAATCTGTGGCACTGAAAAATGAGGCACTGTGAAGCCACTTTCATGGCCAAAGTGTGTTTTTCCCCTTCAGGCTCAGCAGTCCTGTTAACATAGAGTGCACACAGTAAAGAGCTATTTTGCAAACTAGCAACACCCATCATTTGTCATCCTAGCTTGTCATTTCAATTCTCTTCCCATTTCGAGGTCTCTGTCCTGGGTCTCTGACGCTGTTCCAATGAAGCTTAATGTAGGCTTAAGGAACAGTACTTTGTCCTTCAGCAAGGCACTTCGCAATGCTCTGAACTCAACAATGGGTTCAACAATTTCAGATCATAACCTCGGCCCTCATTTTTCAGATAGCAGCTGTCAGTGATGTCTCTGCAATTCCCACTTAGACCTTCTTGAGAACTCACTTTTATTTTTTTATTTGTTGTACTACCGTCCATTTTTACCTTGCCCCATCACTCCTTTTATCATTTAACCTTTCCTACTTTCCAATTGATCGCAGACTTTCCCTTTTAATCCCCCGTTGCCTTCCCCTGTCTTTGTACTGATAAAATCATTGACACTGTCGACATTTCCCGCTGCCTCGGAAAAACAGCCAGCATAATTAAGGACCCCACGCACCCCGGACATACTCTGTTCCACCTTCTGCTGTCGGGAAAAAGAGACAAAAGTCTGAGGACACATACCAACTGACTCAAGAACAGCTTCTTTCCTGCCGTCATCAGACTTCTGAATGGACCTACCTTGCATTTAGTTGATCTCTCTCTACACCCTAGCTATGACTGTAGCACTACATTCTGCATTCTCTCCTTTCCTTCTCTATGAATGGTATGCTTTGTCTGTATAGTGTGCAAGAAACAATACTTTTTACTGTATACATGTGACAACAATAAATCAAATCAAATCAAAAACCTTGGTACATCTCTAACTTTTTCCAATTCTGACAGAAGGTCATCATTCTGAAACAGCAAGCTGCATTTTATTGCAAGCCTTGGGACCCCCGCATTGGAACTAAATGAGATTCCTGAGTCCACACTGAGATTGACAGCACAATCGTCCTGGAAGTGGTCTCCAAATTGGCTGCCTCCTCACTCATCATCCTGTTGAGGACAGCAGACATCAGAGGGCCAGTTGTTATGGAGCTTTAGCAGCTCCACCAGGGAAGAGACATTCAAAACACTTGGTGGCATAGGAGAACGGATGGTTATGACAAAGCCATGGATACATTAAACAATCATTATGTGGTGAAGACAAGTGCAATATGTCAGCGACATGTTTTTCACCAGATGGGGAAACAGTTGTACAATTTGTTACTAGATTGCACTAAGCATCTAAGGGATCTAATTATGGAAATGATTTGGATAATCAGCTCAGGGACCAAGTCATACAAAGTTGCCAGTTAAACAACTTGAGGCGCAGTTGCTTGAAGAAGGAGATCTTTAAACTCGGAGGAAATGTTGAAGGTGGTGGCTTCGTTTGAAACCATAGAGGCTCAAGAGCTGTCAATGAAAAGTATGCAGAGAGGTAAGCTTCAGTGCAAACTGGTCAAACCCCAACAAAGTGGACAAGCTCTAAAGTGTAAGGTAGGACTAGCCCGGGTAAGAATGTGTCAAGTGTGGAAATCTGGGTACATTTTGGGAAGGATTCTTGACGCACTGCCAAAGGTGAGACCTGCAGTAAATGTGGACGGTAGTTGGAAAATACAGAAGCAAAACTGAGAAAAGAGGGAAGTCTGGGGAGGAAGACAGAGAGATAAACAAGGCAGAAATGTCCACTGAGTAGAGGATGGTGGCAAGACTGAAAGTGAATGTGATGAGATATGCATATTTTTGGTTAATAATGGGAAAATATGAAAATGTTACAGTGCTGATTGGATCTGACCATCACCGTGGATGCTGGAAATGTGATTGATAGGGTATTGTGGGAAACATTGAAATAGGAGAGAATCAGATGAATATCAGGGAACTGTCTGAAGAAGTTTCTCCTATACACATCCAGGATATAACTTCAAGGCTTCAAGGCTGTAGTTTAAGTAGGTGACAGAAAGGTAGAGTTGGTGGTTGTCAAAGAGACAAACCACTCAAGAGCAGAGAGACAGCATGAACTTGAGTGGTGTGCATATTAAATTGAATGTGTACTCTGTGATGCCGTATGCTGAATGTAAGGAGGAGTTCAAACCTGCTTCGGAAAGAGTAGGAATACTCTGTGACCATTAGCTGAAGCTGACCATTGATAATAATGTCAAGACAGTAGCTCAGCCTAGATGAAAGACACACTTTGGATTGAGGAACAAGGTTGAAGTGAAGATTCAGGAGCTCATCAATGAGGATAATGTTGAACCAGAAGAAGGATCAAAACCTTGGGTGGATCGACTAGTCGTAGCGCAAAGCTAAATTGAGACATAAGACTACAGTGGTATGAGACAGGGGTCAAAGAATGCCATCCTAAGCCAAAAATTGATGAGGTATTCCAGGAGCTGTGGAAAAGTGAGGTATTTTCCAAGTTAGATTTAAAGTGGAGGGAGCACTAGCAAAAGTCACACCCAGGTTCTAGGAAGGTGACCACCTAGTCACACATTGTAGACTGTACCAATACAAGAGCTGTTGTTTGGCATAAATGCAGCACCAGAGATTTACCAATATAAGATTCATAATGTCATTTAAGGTATCCAAGGAACAGACAGTATTTCAGATTATATCATTTTTCATGTTGCTTCTCACGAGGAACAGAATCCAGAGGCACCAAGAAAGATCACTGCGGACACCATAATGGGCTAGGAGCAGTCCTAGTGAAGACTCATAGTGAATGAACCAAGTGTCAGTACTAGCACAAACTGATCTTTACAGATAGGGTGAGGTTATATTCTCAGAGGAAAGAAGCTGAGGGACTGGTCTAGAAAAATATTTCATGCATATCCATTTGGCAATGAATTTGAGTTGCTAACAGACCATAAACTACAGGAGGTGATAAACTCCCTGAAGTCCAAAGCATGCACTAGGATCGAGAGATGGGTACTTAGACTTGAGCAATACAAGTACAACGATGTTTACATTGCTGGGAAGACAAAGATTGCTGATTTGCTAAAAAGTCAACTGATGGTGAACAAGATAGGAGAATTTATACCAGAGAAGAAAGCTGAATCATTTATGCAATTTGTAGCAGTGCACTCGACAATCAAGGGGATGACAACTAGGGAGAGTAGGACAGAGATCCAGAATTAGAAGATATCAGGCTAGGATCCAGACAGAAGAATGTTAAACGTGTTCACACAATTCCAATGTCCCGGTGAGAGAGACAGTAAAGAGTCTAACAACACCAGGTTAAAGTCCAACAGGTTTATTTGGTAGCAAATGCCACTAGCTTTCGGAGCGCTGCTCCTTCCCACCCGGTGAGAGATGACAGTGCATCATTGGGAAATGTGCTCAAAGGCAGCAGACTTACCAGGTAGTTAGGACATAGAATGTAATCATGAAGATAGTCTAAACATAATTGATATGAAGCAGAACCTGAGAATCAAGGTATGGTCGCCTGAAATAGAAAAGGACACAGAAGGATTTATCATATCCTATCATGGATGGCGTCATTAACCAACCATAGAATCATAGAATCCCGACAGTGCAGAAGGAGGCCATTTGGCCCATCAAGCCTGCACCAACACTCCGACAACAATACCACCCAGGCCCTATCCCCATAACCCCGCATATTTACCCTGCTAATCCATTTAATCATTTAAGGGGCAATTTAGTATGGCCAATCAACCTAACCTGCACATCTTTGGGCTGTGGGAGGAATCATAGAATTATAGAATCACTACAGTGCACAAAAAGGCCATTCAGCTCATCGAGCCTGCACCGACAACAATCCCACCCAGGCCCTATCCCCGTAACCCCACGCATTTACCCTGCTAATCTCCTAATGGAACTAAGGGGCAATTGAGCATGGTCAATCAACGCAATCTACACATCGTTGGACAGTGGGACGAAACCGGAACACCCGGAGGAAACCCACGTGGACAGCGTGCAAACTCCACACAGACATTGACCTGAGGCTGGAATTGAACCCAGGTCCCTGGCGCTGTGAGGCAGCAGTGCTAACCATTGCGCCACCGTACCACCAATCTAATCCAATACACAGCACACTGATCCAGCTGGACCATAGAATGATATAGCTGGAATATTTTTAGGTCTATTCTCCATCAGCAGAGTCAGTTCTGGTTGTGGTTTGACTCTGACAGTCTGTACTGTTTAAGTTTAGTGTCACAAGTAGGCTTACAATAACATTGCAATAAAGTTACTGTGAAAATCCTATAGTCGCCACACTTTGTTCGGGTACACTGAGGAAGAATTTAATGTGGCCAATGCACCTAACCAGCATATCTTTCGGATTGTGGAAGGAAACCGGAGCACGCAGAGGAAACACACACAGACACGGGGAGAACGTGCAAACTCCACACAGACAGTGACCCAAGCTGGGAATTGAACCCGGTTCCCTGGTGCTGTGAAGCAGCCGTGCTAACCACAGTGCCACCATACCGCCCGTAGCATGCTGTGATGAACAGTGTCAGCATTATCTAAGATATTTGCAAGGCATGGTCTGCCAGTTACCTTGTGTTCAGACAATGGGTCGCATTTTGTCTCACAAATATTTGCTGACTGTGTGCAAGTGACAGGAATTCACCATCACAGAGTGATGCCAAAACAGCCACAAAGCAAGTGAAGGCAAAGATCAGAAGAAGACACTTCTGTCATATGTGGCTGTACACAGAGCAATTCCACATACTATGGTGGAGAAGAGCCCAGCAGAGTTGCAACTCAGAAGCAAAGTCCTCAACAAAATAGTGGAGATCAGAGATATCATTGATGATCAAGAAGTTTAAGACCATGCTGCTGAGAAGAAGGGTGCGTCAAAGTTTAATGCAGAGATGTGATACCAAGCAATGAACTCTTGGTTAAATGAGAGATTCAGATCGAGATGAACATCACCTTTCTTCCAGAATTGTTATTTCCAAGATTGGGAATAGGGTGGGCAATTGGGTGACTCTGAGGTCACCAGAAGGAATAGAATTTGTTATAACTATATTGTAGGTCAAAGAATATGGTAGTTTTGTGATGTGGAATACAGAGTCTGAGCTGAATCTAATTCCAGATCAAGTTGAGCAGAAGGCGGATCAACAAAAACCAGCTGATCCATTGGTATGTGGGATAGCGAGGTAAATATGTGGGGTTACAGGGATAAGGTCTGGGTGGGATTGTTGTCCGTGCAGACTTGATGGGCCGAATAGTCTCCTTCTGCACTGTAGGGATTCTATGATTCTATGATTATCATAGAAATCATAGAAACCCTACAGTGCGGAAGGAGGCCATTCGGCCCATCGAGTCTGCACCGACCACAATCCCACCCAGGCCCTACCCCCACATATTTACTTGCTAATCCCTCTAACCTACGCATCTCAGGACTCTAAGGGGCAATTTTTAACCTGGCCAATCAACCTAACCTGCACATCTTTGGACTGTGGGAGGAAACCGGAGCACCCGGAGGAAACCCACGCAGACACGAGGAGAATGTGCAAACTCCACACAGGCAGTGACCCGAGCCGGGAATCGAACCCGGGACCCTGGAGCTGTGAAGCAGCAGTGCTAACCACTGTGTTACCGTGCCGCCCTTAGGTGGAAGGTCAGGTGTTTCTTGCCTGTCAGTGCCAACCCGATGGACCAAAGGGCCTCTTCCGCAATGTATGATTCTATGATTCTAGCTCAACATCTCAGATAGCAGCAGGACTGATGAAAAACCTGGACCAAGGACAGAACACTCCAGAGTTCCTGACAACTGGCTGACAGTTTACAGTCCAGAAACACAAATGATGGTTCTGGAAAGGAGTCTCTAATAACCAGAGTACCTGAAACCCAGATGCCAGAGGAAAGCACACAGGAGGTATGAAGATTTCATCTAATGCTTAGCTACAACAGAAGGAGGGGATCAGTGAGGAAAGACGATTTGTGGTTTTGGAAATAATTTGTGATTGCATATTAGAATGGCAAGATTCAACAGAATTGATCAAGATATGAAATTCACAAAGTCAAATAATATTTTAAAAATTGAAACATAGAGCATTGAACTAATTTGACTCTAATTATTTAAGAAGTGATTTCCTTCACACTTGAATTTGAAAATAGCAAATAATATTTTAGCATTTGGAATTGAAAGAATCAAATAGGAAGTTGTGTTAAGAGTCGTGCCAGAAAATATGATAGACATGCTTTCAGTCTGATAAGGGAGGGATGTCATGGTGATCACCATTAGTTATATAAATTCATATTAGATATTATACAGCATAATCTGCATTCCATTCAGAGTCAGGAAAGATCAAATCACCAAAGTTTGGAGAACTGCATCTGGGGCCAAAGATAAATGAATAAAATCAGTGAATAAGATCAAATTTTAGTTTTGTTAAGCGTCATCATTGACTGATCCAACAGCAATCTCCGGAACTGGCAGGAGGGTGGGTGTGGTTGCTCTATTGGTGGCAAAATGCTGGCAATGCCACAACATCATTCCTAATTGGGACCTTAGCAACTTAATTGTTTTTTTGCCTCTGTAAAGCAGGCAGTTGACCACTGCTGGGAAAGTTCATCAATGACGGGAATGTGTCACCCAACTGTCCTTCCCCCATTTTCCGGTCCTCCCCACTTCTAACCTGCCCATTGGGCATAGAAATCCTGTCCATGAACTTTTTCTCTCTGGTGAAAGGTTTTCATGAGAAAGTTATAAGAGGTAATTGCCCAAGAAATATGAAATCATTATGTGCAGATAAGAATTGATTTTTTCACTCCTTAGATTCAGACCTAAATTGCCTTTAAGTTTCAAAAATGTGTGCAAAATGAAAATTGTACCTGTGGCACAGTGGTTAGCACTGCTGCCTCACAGTGCCAGGGACCCAGGTTCAATTCCAGCCTTGGGGCTCTCTGTGGAATTTGCACATTCTCCCTGTGTCTGCGTGGGTTTCCTCCCACAGTCCAAAGATGTGCAAGTTAGGTAGATTGGCCATGATAAATTGCCCCTCAGTGTCAGGGGAATTAACAGGATAAATGTGTGGGGTTACGGGGATAAGGCCTGAGTAGGATTGTTGTCAGTGCAGTCTTGATGGGCCGAATGGCCTCCTTCTGCACTGTAGGGATTCTATCATGATTTCTATGATTCTAAGATGAGGGACACTAAGTGATTTAAAATCTGACATAAGTAAAGCAGCTGGGAGCTGTGATGATAGAGTGCAGTCTGTCACAGGTAAACTGGAGGGCAGATGCCAGGTTGCTTCTTAATGGAGAGGATGGAGGAAATTTTCAACTGAAGCTCGGGCAGGGTCATATGAAGGAACTGAGCTATTTTTACAAGCTGGCCTCACGTAAATAGTTTGTGCTAACAGCCAGCACCAGCAAGTGCACACAGGCAGCCTGCCCAGGGACTGGGGGAAATGGAACAGGACAGGATCCTCTCTGAGAACATGTCAGGGGACTGGCGCTGAAGACGAAGAGGGTGGTGGAAGCAATCTGCCAGGGACAACTGAGCAACTGGCACTGGATGTGAAAATTTTCATGCCGCATTCATGGCTGCAGAACCATAGGTGCAGATGGGTGTTGATTTGTAAATGAAGGTGAAGCGTTTTAATGTGATGTATTAGAATGACTGGGAGTCAGTGTGAAAGGAATAAATAAAGCTGTAAATCTAAAACAAGTAGAAGGTGTATCCCCCTTACTTGTTCCTTCAGCTGCCCTTCCTCAGAAGGTAGGTTGGACTGAGAGCAATTTGGACTCATGGTAGCTCACCTGAAATGATTGCAATTCTTCTTTATGGATGGTCAGCCTTGCGATTATCCATGAATGTTTTAACACTCCAAGTTGCAAAATGTAAGTTTTATTTCCCTAATCACAAATATGGTGATACCACAGGGCATTTTTCCAAAGCCAGTGGGACAGCCTGCCTTTAGCACCTTTTCTAGCCCCCTCTCCATTTGCAGTGAGAAGAGGGTATCCTGAAGAGGACTACTCAGTCACAGATGCTGCTGCCCAAAGACACCTCTGTCCCAACACAGGTATCCAATAACCTTCATGCATTTATCGGCTGTGTGCAGATTCTAGACCAGCGCCTCCCAGATTCACAATCCTATCCCCCTCACCAATTCTCCATTGCTACCAGACTTGGCAAATGGTCTGTGGTCAAAGCCTGTGCATGAATTTGTTTAACATGTTGACCTTGAGGGGTCATCATTGTCTCCACGATCTCAATGGGCTCGTATTCGGTGATATGCTGAACTGTAAACACTGGGACTACCTAGCCACTGCAACTTTCATCTGCCTTCACGGATGCAAATATTCTTTCTCCTGCTCTGCTGTTGAGAACATTTCGGACCACACTTTGTCTGGAACCTCCCCCAATCTCATTGCCATGGGTGGCCCTACCAAGATCAAGGATCTCCTGACAGCATCACTCAAGGGATCACCAGAGTGCACAAGCCTCTCCATCATGTCAAGGTGGCAACCCATGGAGGGAGAGCAGGCAAGTCAACGTCTGTGAAGACAAAAGACAGGTCATGGTGCTTCGGGTGTGTAACTTTCATGAGAACAAATGTTAGTGAGGACGGACTTGATGATAAAGAGGAAAGGGAAGTGGTAATTAGAGAGGGTGGTTGGGTTGAGGGTTGATACTTAGAGGAGATGGTGATGACATAGTCTTTGATGGAAAGAGAGATTGTTTCTGAAGTAAGGGTTCCTTTACCAATATCAGCTAGCAGGAGAGGTGGTTCAGTTGACTATATAAGAGATCAAGGGAGCAGGATGTGTTGTTTATGAAAGACACAAACTTGATGAAAGAAAGAGCAGATAGGAAAGAAACTGCAGAACTGCCCTTTCCCTGACAGCCATGAAATGTGCAATTGCCTCCCAAATGCTTTCTAACCAGTCGCAGATATTTATTGTTTAAGGCCCTCCACTATCTGTCTTCTACTTGTCTAACAGCATTACGTCTGCCCTAGCCAAAATCACATCTTCTGAGATCGAGAATTTTGCCTTTTTGCCCTTTTCAACCTCTTGATGTAGTTTGCCATGAATGACTAGCCACCATCTCCCCTCTGCTGTACAGCTTTGAGGGCATCTGTATGGATTCACTCTCGCCTAAACATTCAAAGCCAGTACACCACCAGCAATGCCTTTCCTTACTACCCTGCACCATCAGCTCGTGTCCCCAGACTTCTGTTATTTTTCTACCTTATCTAAATGCTGCTTTTTGACAATCTCATTCCCAGAGAAGGCCTGAATGCTGATGGCACCCTGCTCAAACGTCCCTATTTTCCTGAAGCAAATTCTATGAGAGCAGATGGGAGAGTGGAGGGAGATCTGGTGCAGGGAAGAAAGTAAGTTTGTTTTCTTCATTCGTGGGATGTGGGCATCATTGGTCAGGCCAGCATTTATTGCCCATCTCTAATTACCCTTGAGAAGGCGGTGGTGAGTTGCCTTCTTGATTTGCTGCAGACCATGTGGTGTTGGTACACCCCACAGGGCTGTTAGGGAGGGACTTCCAGGATTTTAACCCATTGACAGTGAAAGAACAACAATACATTTCCAAGTCAGGATGGGGAGTAGCTTGGAGGGCAACTTGCAGGTGGTGGTGTTCTCATGCATCTGCTGCCTTTGTCCTTCTAGATGGTGGAGGTCATGGGTTTGGAAAGTGCTATCTAAGGTGCCATGGTAAGTTCTGCACTGCATCTTGTAGGTGGTACACATTACTGTCATTGTGCATCAGTGGTGGAGGGAGTGAATGTTTGTGAATGGTGTGCCAGTCAAACAAGCTGCTTTGACTTTGCTGGTGTCAAGTTTCTCTGGTGTTGTTGGAGCTAAACTCATCCAGACAAGTAGAGAATACTCTCCATCACACTTCTGACTTGTAACTTGCAGATGGACAGGCTTTGGGGAGTCAAGAGGTGAGTTACTTGCCGCAAGTTCATAGCTTTTGACCAGGTCTTGTAGCTATAGTATTTAGATAGTTGGTACAGTTGAGTTTCTGGTCAATGATAAACCCAGAATGTTGATAGTGGAGGATTTAGTAATGATAAAGCCATTTATCATTGCTGAATCCTTACATCAGTGCAACAGAAGAAGCTGACTGGTGAGTAACTGGTAAGTTATTCTACTTGTAAAAAAAAAAATTATGAAGTTAATGACTGGCAGGACAGCTGGGCCAATGAAATGTACCTCCTATGGTATGTAGGAAGTCACAGATGCACCATATCTCCTAGATGAACACATCTGTAGGGAAATGCCACCTGCTACAGGATTCACAGCTCAAATGACAGCTGGAGTCACTGTGATGCATCTGTGAGGCAAAGAACTACATGGAAACATGGTTCGGAGGCTTGTCACACTGCACATTAGGAGTGTGCAAGCAGAGGAGGAATGGATAGCCATCAGGTGGACTAAAAGAACCAGACAGGTAGTGTGGGAGTCCCTTCAGTCGATCTTGCTTAGAACATAGAACATAGAACAGTACAGCACAGAACAGGCCCTTCGGCCCACGATGTTGTGCCGAGCTTTATCTGAAACCAAGATCAAGCTATCCCAGTCCCTATCATCCTGGTGTGCTCCATGTGCCTATCCAATAACCGCTTAAATGTTCCTAAAGTGTCTGACTCCACTATCACTGCAGGCAGTCCATTCCACACCCCAACCACTCTCTGCGTAAAGAACCTACCTCTGATATCCTTCCTGTATCTCCCACCACGAACCCTGTTAATCCTTGTTAACCTGTTTTCCATTTTGGATACTGATGAGGGTGATGTCAGAGGAATGTAGCAAAAGCCAAGTCCATGGCATTGCGGGTGATACAACTGCACTGGAGTGGAGAAAGAAGAGGGGAAAGGCAATAGTGATCGAGGAATCACCAGTTAGGGGATCTGAAAGGTATTTCAGGAGTCATAGACATACGTTTTGCTGAAGAAGAAACATATCGAAGCTTTGACATGTCTCGTTTTTCAGGAATACTGAAGTTCTGTACTACCATGTGACTATTTATAGGCATGGCTTCAGGATAGTGTGGTTTCCAAGATAGTCATGGTCCATATTGATACAAAGGCATAGGGAAAAAGAGGAATGAGGTCCTGAAGCAGGGTTAGTGAAGAAATTAAAAAGCAGGACATCAAAAGCAACAATCACAAGACTGCTCCCAGTGCCATGTGTGCTGGTGAGCATCGGCAGAGGAGGATTGGGCAGTTGAACACATGACTGGAGAATTGATGTATGAGGGAGGACATCAGATTTCTGAGACATTGGGACTGGCTCTGGGGCAGATGGGATATGTACAAGATGGATGGGTTGCTCCTTAGCAGGATTGGGGTACATCCTCACAGGGAAATTTGCTGGTGCTGTTTGGGAGGGTTTAAATTGAATGATTGAGATGGGAACCTGAGAGGGAGCTCAGATTCGAGG
Source organism: Mustelus asterias (assembly GCF_964213995.1). NCBI lineage: Eukaryota > Metazoa > Chordata > Chondrichthyes > Carcharhiniformes > Triakidae > Mustelus > Mustelus asterias. The sequence goes on along the minus strand of NC_135807.1, from coordinate 66,606,404 downwards.
CAAGTAAAACTGGTAACAGAAAGTAGGGCCTGGATGGGATGCTCTGTTGGAGAGTTGGTACAGAGTCGATGGGACCAATGGCCCCCTTCTGCACTGTAGGAAACCTATCATTCTATGATTTGGATGTGGGGACCAAATGTAATATTTCCAAGTTTGCTGATGACACAAAACTAAATGTGAATGTGAGTTGTGAGGAGGATGCAAGTAGGCTTCAAGGGGACTTGGATAGGCTCAGTGAGTGGGCAAGAACATGGCAGATGGAATATGATGTGATTAAGTATGAAGTTATCCATTTTGGTAGAAAAAACAGGAAGTCAGAGTATTTCTTAAATGGTGAGAATAAACAAACACTTTGGGGCAAATCTTTCCTCCATTCTGCCTGCCAAGGGAATTGTAGCAGCGAGGGGTAGACCATGGAAAGGTCTATTGACTCGGGCGGGATTTTCCGGTTTCAGGGTGAGCACGGCCGGAAAATTCCACCTTTCATCCTGACTAAGCCACTTCTGGCCTGTTTTAATGCTCCTTGCATTTTCACACCCAATACCATTTGACTCATGAATTTATTCATCACTGAGATGTTCTTTGCAGAGCCTTCTCCTATTACATAGGAACATAGGAACTAAAGCACAGGAGTAGGTCATTCAGCCCATTGAGCCTGTTCCACCATTCAAGCAGATCATGGTAGATCATCTACTTCTTATGCTATTTCTTAAATGGTGAAAGTGCTGGACTAGAATGTTACCACCATTCACGCTGGCAGGATTTTCCCATCCTGTAGCTGTGAATGGAGATTTGGCTAAGCACCAAATTCTCCGACGTCGTTGTAGCAGGAGCGTGGTATGAATGGCTGGTAAGATCATGTCCCTGATGTCCAACAGGATCTGGATGTCCTTGCTCGTGACTCACTAAAAGCTAGCATGAAAGATGCAACAATCCATTAGGAAGCCAAATGATATGTTAGCCTTCATCATAAGAGGATTTGAGTTCAGGAGTAAAGATATCTAGCTACAATTGTATAGAGCTTTAGTAAAACCACATCTGGAGTATTGTGTACAGTTTTGGTTTCCTTATCTAAGGAAGGATGTGCTTGCCAGAGAGGGAATGCAGCAGATGTTCACCAGACAATTCCTGATTGAGGAAACTTGCTCTGTATTCTCTAGAGTTTCGAAGAATGGGAGGTGACCCAATTGAAACTTACAATATTCTCACAGGACAACACAGTAAGAAGTTTCACAACACCAGGTTAAAGTCCAACAGGTTTATTTGGTAGCACAAGCTTTCGGAGTGTTGCTCCTTCTGCAGGTGAGTGAAGAGTTGTGTTCATAAACAGGGCATATATAGACACCAACTCAATTTACAAGATAATGGTTGGAATGCGAGTCTTTACAGGTAATCAAGTCTTTACAGGTACAGACAATGTGAGGGGAGGGAGCATTAAGCACAGGTTAAAGAGATGTGTATTGTCTCCAGACAGGACAGCTAGTGAGATTTTGCACATCCAGGCAAGTTGTGGGGGTTACAGATAGTGTGACATGAACACAATATCCCGGTTGAGGCCGTCCTCATGGGTGCGGAATCTGGCTATCAGTCTCTGCTCAGCGACTCTGCGCTGTCGTGTGTCGTGAAGACCGCCTTGGAGAACGCTTACCCGAAGATCAGAGGCTGAATGCCCGTGACCGCTGAAGTGCTCCCCAACAGGAAGGGAACAGTCTTGCCTGGTGATTGTCGAGCAGTGTTCATTCATCCATTGTCGTAGCGTCTGCATGGTTTCCCCAATGTACCATGCCTCTGGACATCCTTTCCTGCAGCGAGTTGCAAGAGTATGTACTGTGTACCTGGTGGATGGTGTTCTCGTGTGAGATGATGGCATCCGTGTCGATGATCGGGCACGTCTGGAACCAGGGGATATGGTCTCAGAATTTGGGGCAAGCTGTTTAAAACTGAGTTGATGAGGAATTTCTTCTCTCAGACGGTGGTGATTCTTTAGGGTTTGTTACCCCAGAGGGCTGCCAAAGCTCAACCTTTGAGGATGTTCAAGACAGAAATCCATAGATTTCTGGATACTAATGATATCAAAGAATATGGAAATGGTGGGGGAAAATAGCATAAGAAGTAGATGATCTTCCATGATCTGCTTGAATGGTGGAACAGGCTCAATGGGCTGAATGACCTACTCCTGTGCTTAGTTCCTATGTTCCTATGTAATAGGAGAAGGCTCTGCAAAGAACATCTCAGTGATGAATAAATTCATGAGTCAAATGGTATTGGGTGTGAAAATGCAAGGAGCATTAAAACAGGCCAGAAGTGGCTTAGTCAGGATGAAAGGTGGAATTTTCCAGCCCTGCTCGCCCTGAAACCGGAAAATCCCGCCCGCGGTCAATATACCTTTCCATGGTCTACCCCTCGCTGCTACGATTCCCTTGGCAGGCAGAATGGGGGAAAAAATTTGTCCCGAAGTGTTTGTTTACTCTTGCCCTCCTGCATACTGATAGAGTAATAGTTGAGTTTGGTTGAGGATCACAGTTATACTTGAGATGGTCAAGCCAGATCTTGCAATGAATGACTAGTCCAGTTTTGCATAAGGTAAGGTCAAGTTGTGGTGTCTTATTTAAGGGAGAGCAGCAGGAGTGGGAGTTAATAGGATAAATTTTAACTGATCAAAACTGGTCAGCTTGTATTGGATGGAAGGTTGTTGCTCTGGGAAATCATTTGATGAATACCATGATGGGCACAGTTGACAATGCACAGGTAGATGCAAAGCAAAGCTATGGGCTCAATAAATAGGGAATGAGTGGTGTGAATATGCATAATCACATGCACAGATTCTCCCAAGGCATAAAGACTGGAGCATCTGCTAGGCAGTGTTGATAGTGTATTGTCTGTCAGGAACCTACACTTTGACCCATGGCCTGAGGCCAGCAGTTGCTGCTGTAAAAATGCAGCTTTGGAGGCCCAATCTGTTTTTGTATTTATAACTGAATTAAAGTTAAAAACAAAATCTGTTATCTCGAAGTTCGAACCTACTTTCAGCCTAAATTCAGACCTCATTATTGCCCTATTACTGACCACACATGATGCATTAAGGATGTTCCCAATTCACAGACAAAATAACTTGAAAGGGGCACAAGGCCACTGAATAACACGCCTCGAGCAGCACGTCAGAAAGGAGAGGGTGATGAAAAGTATATCTGATAAAGACAGCATGCCCGGTGCTTAACAATTGCAGCCAGAGTTCTTACTCACATCTGATAAAAGAAATGTGTTGCATTGTGAAGGCAGTGGGAGTGTAGGCATGCTTTTCCGTGGGTGTACTGTCAGACATTGGAATAAGAATAAAAGTGTTGATTGAAAAACTACCAGGAATTGGCTCTGCTGAGTTGAATTATCATAGAGGAGTGGTGTCTCCTTTTGCAGAAAACAAGGTAAATGCAAAGTAGGTCTGTGTTACCAGTGACAACTGTATGCCGGATGATAAAAAAAACATTTGGTACTGGCATATTATCATTGTTGCCATTGCCAGTCCCTCAAACTGAGGCTGACACCTGCCGGACTTTATGATCTTTGTGCCCTTGGGTGGCTCAACCAGTCAATCCTGGAGCCACAAGTCTTTGGGCAAAGAGGATAAAAGTCACTCTGGGGAAGGGGGTTTCTCAAGCCAGGGTTGTGCTCTCTCTCCTTCCACTATTGTCTCTTCTCCACTGCAGCGTTTAGTCAGTTTCCAAATGTATTGCAGCTTTTTGGATGAGGCACTGCCACAAGGTTTGTGCCAATTTCCTCCAAAGCACAAATGTCAATTAGTCTTCTTTTCAAGGTGGCCTTCAGGGTGTCCTTAAAATATTTTCTTTGCCTTCTTTGAGATCAGGTGCCATCAAAGGGTCAACTTTGAAAGCCAATTATTCAGCATGCAGATAGTGTCCGGGCATGATCACAAGGCCTTAAGACATAGGAGTAGAAGTAGGCCATTCGGCCCATTGATTCTGCTCCACCATTCAGTGAGATAATGACTGATCCGCAGCTCTACTTTCCCACCTTATCCCCATGACCCTTGATTCCCTTACTGATTAAAAATCTGTCTATTTCAGCCTAGAACATACTTAACGACCGAACCTCCACAGCTCTCTGCGGTAAAGAATCCACAGATTCACTACCCTCTGAGAGAAGAATTTCCTCCTCATCTCTGTCTCAAATGGGCAGCTCCTTATTCTGAGATTATACCCTCTGGTCCTAGACTCTCCTACAAGAGAAACATCCTCTCAGCATCTACCCTGTCCACCCCCTGAGAATCACATGCCTCATTAAGGCCGCCTTTCATTCTTCTAAACTCCAATGAATACAAGCCCAACCCAGTTAACATCTCCTTGTAAGAAACCACCGCAAAGAATTCTAACAAATTCATCAGACATGATCATGGAGGCATGTTGACTCTGCCTGATTGTATTATACATTTCTAAATGCTCTGCTATTGCATCTTTTATAATGGACTCTAACATTTTCCCAATGACTGGCCTGTAGTTACTTGTTTTTTGCCTCCCTTCCTTTTTTGAATAAAGGTGTTATATTGGCAGTTTTCCGGTCCTCTGGGACTTATCCAGAATTTAAGGATTCTTGGAAGATTAGTACCAATGGAAGCACTATCTCTGTAGCTACTTACTCTAATATCCTGGGATGCAATCCGAGGGAACTTACCGGCCTTTAGCCCCATTAGTTCCCCTGGTACTTTTCCTCTAGTGATAATTATTGTATTTATTTCCTCCCCCCTCCCCTACCATCTGCCCCTTAATTATTTAGTATTTTTGGAATGTTATTAATGTTGTCCACCATGAACACTGACACAAAGTATTTGTTTAACTCCTAGTTTTTCATTATTATCTCCCTAGTCTCGTTCTCTAAGGAGTCTATGTAGACTTTGGCCTCTCTCTTCCTATTTATATATCTAAAGAAGCTCTTGCTGTTTGTTTTTATATCTTACCCTCATAACTTATCTTGGTTGCAGTGCTGGAGGAATTTGCTTTAGTGAGGCATAGAATGAACTAGCATATAATGGACATAAAGTAGAGTTGCATAATGCACTGTTGAAAGTATTCTCAGCTCATCTCAGTTCACCCAGTTTAGATTTGAATTTGCATATCTAAGTGGAAAACAAATGCACTAAAGCCCAATAGTTGTGTTCAGTGCATTAAATTCTTATCTCCCAGATTGTGTCAGAGCTCACATCTCAGGTTTGGGCCATTATTATGTGCAGAGATAAGTAAAAATAAATTCTTATATTTATATGGTGTCTTCATGACCTCAGTTTGTCCAATGAATTGATTTTGACATTCTCACTGTTACAAAACAGAAAATGTAACAGGCACTTTAGTGATGTTCAGGGATAAAGTGTAAGACGCTGGGGAGAAATTCTCCTGTTCTTCTTCAATTATTACCACGCGATCTACTAAATTCACCTGAAAAGACATACTGGGACGTGCTTTATCCGATCTGAAAGACAGTCCTAAGAAATAAAGGGGGCATACAAGTAGGTATTCAGCTTGTTCCAGCATTCAGTGAGATCATGACTGAGCTGCAACTGAACTCCACACACCTGTCATCACCCCATATCTCTCAATATTTTTGATTAACAAAAATCTATTTAAAATTTACTACTAATCTAGCAGAACATGTTCAGATTCGAACTCCAAATCCTATCACCCTTTGTGTGGAGGATTGTTTCCAAATTTCACTTCTGAAAGACCTTAGTTCTTAGACTGTGCCCCTGAGATATAGATCAGCCATGATCATATTGAATGGCGGGGCAGGCTTCAAGGGGCTGGTGGCCTACTCCTGCTTCGATTTCTTATGTTCTTGTGTGTTCTTGGTCCTAACCAGCCAGTGGAAATAGTTTCTCCCCATCTACTCTATCTGTTCCCATTAATATCTCGAAATTTCAATCATATCACCCTTTAACCTTCCAGGGGAAGCAACTCTAGTTTATATAATTCCTTCTTGTACTGTAACCCTAGGAGTCTCGTAATCAGTCTGATAAATCCACACAGCCTTCTCACTGTGGGGGGTCAATATATATTTCCTAAGGAATGGTTCCCAAAACAGCACACAGTGCTCCAGGTGTGGTCTAACCAGGGCTTTTTGTAGCTGAAGCATGATTTCTACCTCCTTATATTCTAGTCCTCGACATATAATGAACAACATTCCATTAACCTTTTTGATTATTTTCTGTATCTAGTCATGGTATTTTAAAGATCTACTTAACTGGGTTTCAAGTTTCTTTGGACCTCAATATTTCTAGCTTTTCACCATTTCGAAAGTATCTGGCGCTATCCTTAGTTCCAAAGTGGATGACTTCAGATTTGCCCACATTGAAATCTACTTGCTGCAGTTTTTTTCCCATTCACTTAATCTATCAACATCCCTTTGTAATGTTATGCTTCCATCCACATTGCTTACAATGCCATCTATCTTTGCGTCATCAGCAATTTGGGATTTGCGACTTTCCATTCCATCATCTAAATCACTAATAAATGCAGTGAATAGTTGAGGCCTTGAAACAGATCCCTGCAGGACATCACTAGGCAATTAGAGATGGACAATAAATGCTGGCCTGGCCTGCAACGCTCACATCCTTTGAATGAATAACAGAGATTCTACCAAATGTAAGTATCTACCCGCTATCCTTACCCTCTGCCTCCTTCCTCCCATTCAACTTTTGAAGAAAATCAATGAGTTGCTTTCAATTTCATGGGCTTCAACTTTCGCTAACGTGAGGGACTTTTTCAGATGTCTCCCAGAAGTACATAGAATCCCTGTCCACCACTTTAGTCAGCCTGTCAAAGAATTCAATCTGGTTAGTCAGGGCTGACCTACCCTTTACTAATCCATGCTGTTTCTCTCTGATCTGATGAAATTTTTCAGGATGCTCAATCATCCTATCCTTAATTATAGATTCTTGTAATTTCCTCACAACAGATGTTAGGCTAATTTCCTGGCTTTTCTCTCTCATGTTTCTTAAATAGGAAATTGGAAACTACAACTTGTGCCTGAGTTTTTACTGGAGACTGGCTTTCAGCCCAAGATTGGGCCATCCTCCTCCAGTCCACCGCTTGCAGCAGCAACCCCAGAATCAAAGCTCTTGTGCCTTCATTGTCCCTTGGTGATTCTGAAAAACTATTCAGCCTTTTGTAACCACTCTAATCTCCATTTTAATGATAAGCTGTAGCTCTTGGACAGTTGAGGTTTTGCTGGATTTTATGTCCCCCATGCAGCCAGTTGTGCCACAGCAAAGCTCAATAAGCACTGCCAAGTTCAACCACACCATTTTTGCCAGTGGAAATAGAGGGATATGGATTACGTAGAGGCAAGAAAATATTAGATTAGAGAGGCATCTGTGTCGTCACTGATTTGGTAGGCTGAACGGCCTGTTCCTATGCTGTACTGCTCTTTGTTCTTAAGATGCATCCAAGCCATGGACAGCTCGGCCTTGGATTCACACAAAATGAGGACCGACTTGATACATCTGTAAATATTGATTAATGGGAGATGCCCATGATAAAAATTTAGAAAATAGCGAATACATTTTATGCTTTGGTAACCTTCACAACTAAGACAGTGATGGAGATCATTTGTAAGCCAGCCAGGAGCAAATGGCTCAATTCCTGTTGTGAAGTGGAGGTACTGAAAAGAGGTCTCTGACAATAAGCCTGATTAGGATTGTTAGGGTCCATCAATGACATTCCTAGGTTTTGGACAGGTTTCAGACATAATGCCCAAGACTTAATTACACTTATATTTGGAGTCTGCTCATGAACAAATCTTCCTAATCAAAACTGTTGAGCACCATGTGACCTCTCAATGAAATTCCTATCTTCAGCACTGTATATCCTTAACTTATAGAATCATGGAATCACAGAAAGAGGTCCTTCAACCCATCATGTTTGCGCTGACTGACAAGAGTAATGCATCTATGCACTCCCCTGTCTTTTTCACATACTTTTTTCTCTTCATAAAATGATCCAGTTCTTGTTGAAAGATTGAATCTGCCTCCAGCCCATTCTCAGGCAGTACATTCCAGATCCTTACCATGCGCTGTATAAAAGAGCTTTTCCTCATGTTGTCTTGCTTCTTTTGTCGAATACCTTAAATTAGTATTCGATAATTCTCAATCCTTCCACCTATGGGATAAGTTTGTCCCTACCTACTCTATTTGACCTCTCATGATTTAGAACACCTCCATCTAATCTCCGCTCAACCTCCTTTTCTCCATGGAACCTATAGCTCAAGCTTCTCCAACCTGACTGCAATCCCAACAGCAAACAACAATGAAGAAATAAAGACTTGCATTTATATAGTGCAGTTCATGGCCTTTAGCTGTCCCAAAATGATTCACATGAACAGCTACAACTGCCACCGAAACAATACTGGAGCAAGCCTTCATTTATAAAATGGCAGAAATAGGACCCCCTAATCAACAGAATTAATGCAGGGAGCAAAATGCAATTAAACATTAATACTTCTTTATAGAAGAAACCTTAGTACCAGCATCAGCATCAGAAAGCTAACTTGAAAAATCTAATTTACTAGAGAAGGTCATTAGGTTCGTCAGGCACTCATTTTAAATGAGCCAACTGCGTGCTGGGGCAGTACTTGCACAAAGAACGTGGAATGTGCTTATTATGCAGAGATTGGTACTGTCTGCCAGTGCAACCTCACTTTTCTTGTCATTTGTTCTATGCTCATAATCAACAAATTGACACACTGCTACCAGAGACTCCCAAAATTGGGACTACAAAGCCATACGAGTGTCTGAAGCAAATAGAGAATCATTGATATGATGCTATTCATTGCAACCATTTTTATCCATTTGCAACTGTGTTGCTCCCGAGCTGTAGAACCTCGAGGAGAAATTGCATATTTCAATTTCATATCAGCTCAAAGGGCAGAATGGCCTATCCTGCTCCTCAGTCCTGTGTCCTTATATAAGAGGAAGAGGTGGTGGTGGGGAGCGGGGGGGGGGGTGTGTGATTTGGATGACATCAGTAGAGATTCAGTACCTACAAATATAAACACATAATGCAAAGACTTGCTTTATAAATAGTAAAACCCAAAAGAAAGATATGTTTCTGTTTTGACTTTTTATTTTATCGGGTGTTTCAAATGTTGCTGACTAAAACTGACTGGTGTTCGAAAAGTACTCAATGAGGATCATATCCTCAGGGTAAAGTAATTGCTCCCCGAGAGGTTACTTCCTGTTCGCTACATGATGCAAAAGAGATTCCTGGGAAACTGAAATCATGTACAGTGGACACCAAGGGCCAACACTTTCCCTTGGACAGACCACACAAATGAACATGTTTGAGAAAATATTGTTCTGGAACCCTGGTGAGTGAAGGGCACATCACAGTGGATCCACTCAGACAGCCGGGATTTCAACCATTATTGTTTATCTTTGTACATCAGTGTGGGAAACAGTTTCATACAGTCTCATTTTTATCAAATTATATTTAAGCATCAATCAGTTAATCTAAGACTAAAGCTCGTATGCATACATAACATTGTTGAATATGCAATTTCTCCTCGAGGTTAGACAGCTCGGGAGCAACACAGTTGCAAATGGATGAAAAGGGTTGCAATGAATAGCATCATATCAATGATTCTCTATTTGCATTAGACACACGTATGGCTTTGTAGCCCCAAATTTGGGACTCTCCAAAGACAATGTGTAGCTTTGGTGAGTATGAGCACAGGACAAATGACAAGCAAAGTGAGGCTACACTGGGAGACAACATCAATAAGCTTATAATAGACAAAATCCACATTCTTTGCGCAAGTACTGCCCCAGGCACAAGTTGCAACATTCAGTAAGATCATGGCTGAGCTTATTGTGGGTCAGCTCTACTTTGTATCAGTCCTTTTGTCAATCATAAATGTATTTAACTCAGACTTGAGTAAATTCAGGGATGATGTGGAGATGCTGGCGTTGGACTGGGGTAAGCACAGTAAGAAGTCTCACAACACCAGGTTAAAGTCCAACAGGTTTATTTGGTAGCAAATACCATAAGCTTTCGGAGCAATGCCCCTTCGTCAGATGGAGTAGTTGCAACTACTCCATCTGACGAAGGGGCATCGCTCCGAAAGCTTATGGTATTTGCTACCAAATAAACCTGTTGGACTTTAACCTGGTGTTGTGAGACTTCTTACTAAATTCAGGGACCCAGTCTCCTCTGCTTTCTGAAGAAGAGAATTTCACAGGCTAATGACCCTCTGAGAGAAAAAAAATCTTCATTTCCATCTTAAAAGGAGACCTCTTCTTTTTAAATAGTGTCCCCTGGTTCTAATCTTTCCCACAAGAGAAAGATCCTCCTGGTATCCACCCACTTAAGCCCCCTTAGGATCTCATATGTTTCAATAAGATCACCCCTCATTCTTCTAAACTCCAATGTGTTAGGCCCAACCTGTTCAACCTTGTTTCATAGGAAAAGCCCTTCATCCCAGAATGAGTCAAGTAAACCCTTTCTAAACTTCTTCCAATGCAGTAAAATTATTTTTCAAATAAGAAAACCAAAACTGTATGATGTACTCCAGATGTGGTCATGGTCCTGTACAGCTGTAGTAAATCTACCCTAATTTTATATTCCATTTATCTTGCAGTACATGCCAACATTCCATTTACCTTCCTAATCACCGGCTGTACCTGCATACTAATTTCTTATGATTCATGTACCAGAACACCTGGGTCTTTCTGATCCATCGATTTCTGCAATGGAGAGATATTTCTGCAATATCTCTCCATTTAACATACTCGCCTCACTGCTGTCCTGCTTTTCTATTCTTCCTGTCAGTGAAGACAAGTTCACATTTTCCCACATGATATGCCATTGCCAAAATTACTGCCTATCCATTTTTTAAAAGTATCCTTTTTGTGAACTCTTTACCTCCTCTTGACAACTTACTTTTCTACCTGTCTTGGTGTCATTAGTAAATTGAGTTACCAGACATTCTGTCCTTTTATCCAAGTCATTGCTATAGATTGTAAATAACTGAGGCCTCAGCACTGATCCCTGAATCACTAGTTACAGCTTGCCAACTCCAAAATTACCCATTTCTCCCTCCTCTCTGCTTACTGTTGGCTAATCAATCCTTTATTCATGCTTACGTGTTACCCCCTACTCCATGAGCTCTAACTTTATGTAGCAAAGTTTCACGCAGCACCTTATCAAATGTCTTTTAGAAATCAAGGCCACGATTCTCCCAAAAGTGCTGAACTGGTGGGAGAACTGTTCTAAATCCTGACTGTTCTGTCAGTTCAGCTTCGCACACCAATCTCTGCACTCTGTGCACTGCAGAGGGCCCAGTCGTGAAGATCATTATACGCTCGGGGGGGGCGGGGCCTATTCACGCCAAAGAGCCTGAAATCAGCAGGATGAGCGGGAACCCGTGCATGCGTACATTGCTGGGAGATCGTGGAAAAGACCTCCCAGCATCCAGATCACTGCCTTCCAACCCCCACAGACATCGCTGGCCTCATCACTGGCCCCCACAACCCCCCACACAAACATCACTGGCCTCATCACTGGCCCCCACAACCCCCCACACAAACATCGCTGGCCTCATCACTGGCCCCCACAACCCCCCACACAAACATCGCTGGCCTCATCGCTGGCCCCCACAACCCCTCCACACAATCGCTGGCCTTAAGGCTGGCCTCCACAACACCCCCACACACATCGCTGACTTCATCACTGGCCCCCAAACCCCCCCCCGCCACACACTGGCCTCATCACAGGCTCCCACACCCCCCCACACACATCCCTGGCCTAATGGCTGGCCCTCACAACCCCCCATACACATCGTCGGTCTCATTGCTGGCCCCCACAACCCCCCCCACAGAGACATCACTGGCCTAATTGCTGACCCCAACCCATCTCTCCCCACACACAGACATGGCCTCCCGCTCACCTCATGCCCCCCGTGGATCTGGATAATGCCGGTACGCGATCCCTCCATCTCTTGAACATACTCGCCTCACTGCTGTCCTGCAGACAACTTGTGTTATGCTGACTTGCACAACCCCAGCTTGTGATCATTCCCTCTCTTGAATGGGAGCCTGAGTATTGCACCTTCCCTAGACACAGCAGCTAATCTATGAGGAGCCCTGAGTATTACAGCCCCCCCCCGCCCCCCCCACCACCACCACCCCTGGACACAGCAGTCTATTGAATGGCAGCCAATCAGCATCCCGAGGGATGAATGACACTCAATTGTATGCAGCCTTCAAAATTTCTCACAAGTATTTGTTGCCAACAGCCAGTCACGCCACAAAGATGTCTGCGCAGAAACCTGCTCCCAGATTTTCAGAAGCAGACCAGGAGCACCTGCTAGATGCCGTGGAGGAGAAGCGTGAGCGGATCTTCCCCGGCCAGGGCCCTCACCCAAGGGATGCATCCGCCACGGCATTGTGGGAGAAGGTGGCAGAAATGGTGAATGCCAGGAGCCTTACATCGCGCTCTGGCCGGCAGTGTCGCAAAAGAATGTACGATCCTTCTGCGAGCAGCAAAGGTGAGTGAGCATCCCACTTGGAACCACGCACATGCTTGGCACGGATCTCCAACTCTGCTTAGACACCTGAAGGGCATGCAACAAGTTACCCTTCCCTCAGGAACAGAATCTAACTCCTTCCCCTCACCCCTCAACAAGCACCCTTCAGTGGTGACTGCTTTCCCCAAAACTGTCAGCACAATGCCCGAGACACAGACACGCATTGCGCACCATGCACTGCAATATATTAATGCTTGCTATCCACCTTATGTTCCCAGAGGAAAAGAAAATCCGCAAAGCACGGGAGATGACACAGACTGGTGGTGGTTTGCCTGACCTGTGGCAGCTGAGTAGTATGAAGGAGTGTGCCATGGAGCTGGCAGGGGGTGATGGGCCACATCGAATGGTCACCAACAGCCAGGTCGGCGTCCAGCATGCAAGTGAGCAGAAGCACACCCTCAACCTATGTCCTCCTCTAAATAATTGCGATGCTGCATGGAATGGTTTGCCTCCCTCCCCCTAATGTGTGTTATTTTTTCCAGCTTTGGACCCAGAGGGACCCGGCCCTTTGGGTGTTGCCGCTGCCCCCGCTGCTCTGGAGCAAACTGCCCACGGCCCCCTGGATGACACCTCAGAAGGAGGCACTGAGGAATTCTCCAAGGGCAGCACCACTGAAGCGTCACCGGCATGTACCACACAACCCACCAACACTGAGACTATCACCACGGTGGGTACCTTTAGTGTTGAGGCTTCTGGGTCACGATCTGGTGAGCACATCACAGCCGCTGATGCACATCGGATGGAGACGGGGACGGGCACGCGGAGGTCTGCCGAAGGCCAGGATTCAGCTGTCTCCAACCCAGCTGGGTTTGTTCCTCCCAAGGCTGGTGGAGATGTATCAGGAAACCTGGGGAGTTGTGGAAGGGGTGTCAGCAACCATGCTGTGACTGCAAAGCTGTTTAGGGGAGTCAAACAGAGCGCTGCTGCAGGAGGTGGTGCCGACACAGTGTGAGACCCAGGCCAACACTGCAAGGGTGGCGACCGCAGTGGGAAGTCTGGCTCAGGGGTCTGTCCTCATGGGTGACAGCGTCCAGGCCATCCTGGAGACAATAGGGGCCACGGGCAAGTGTGTTTCCGACATCCAGGAGGCACAGCGTTCGATGGCCATGGGTGTCGGGGGCATGTGGGAGATACTGCCGGCCATGGCTGGGACTCTCGCTGGCATTCTGGAGACACAGCAGGCCGTAGCTGTGAGCCTCGACAACTTAGCCCAGGCTCAGAGGGACTACTGAGGAGCTCCAGAGTCTGGCTTACTCACAGAATGCTGTAGAGGAGGGGCTCTGGAGCTTGGCCGAGTCTCAGAGGGCCAGGGCTGAGGGATCACACATCATGGGGCAGATGCATCCAGGCCTCCAGGACTGGCAGAGCCAGGTGACGCTGGAGCTTCTGGAGCTCAGTCCAGCTATGCTGGCGTCCTACGGAGTACCCCCGGGGCCTCTGGGCACCCCAAGGGAGGAGGAAGGGTTTGAGGCCATGCCGGGGTCTTCCACCCAGAAGATCCCAGACGTCCACAGACCTTCCAATTCCCGCCGTTCCTCACACCGGGGCATCTCAGGGCCAGTGAGATGAACAGTCTGGCCCTGAAACAGTGCAAGTCAGCCGGGGCCCTCCAGGTCCAAGCCACCCAGGGCACGTCCGCCAAGGGCATCACAGGCAACGGGGCATGCATCACAGCTGGACACCTCCAACTCCGATGTGCATCCTGGGGTAGCACCGAGAAGAAACAGCAGACAGCACAAAGTTAGAAAGTTGTAGCTCACTAGAGGGCACGGGTGAAGGTCAGCATTAGTCAGTGTTTGGTAATCAAAGAACAAAGAAAATTACAGCACAGGAACAGGTCCTTCAGCCCTCCAAGCCTGCGCCAACCATGCTGCGCGACATAACTAAAACCGCCTACCCTTCCGGAGACCATATCCCTCTATTCCCATCCTATTCATGTATTTATCAAGACGCCCCTTAAAAGTCACTACCGTATCCGCTTCCACTACCTCCCCCGGCAACGAGTTCCAGGCCAGGCACCCACACCCTCTGGGTAAAACATTTGCTTCGTACATCTCCTTTAAACCTTGCTCCTAGCACCTTAAACCTGTGCCCCCTAGTAATTGACTCTTCCACCCTGGGAAAAAGCTTCTGATTATCCACTCTGTTCATGCCTCTCACAATCTTGTAGATGCCTATCAGGTCACCCCTCAACCTTCACCGTTCCAGTGATAACAAACCAAGTTTCTCTAGCCTCGCCTCATAGCTAATGCCCTCCATACCGGGCAACATCCTGGTAAATCTTTTCTGCACCCTCTCCAAAACCTCCACATCCTTCTGGTAGTGTGGCGACCAGAATTGAACACTATATTCCAAGTGCGACCTGACTAAGGTTCTATAAAGCTGCAACATGACTTGCCAATTTTTAAACTCAATGCCCCGGCCGATGAAGGCAAGCATGCCGGATGCCTTCTTGACTAACTTCTCCACCTGCATTGCCACCTTCAGTGACCTGTGTACCTATACACCCAAATCTCTTTGCCTATCAATATTCTTAAGGGTTCTGCCATTTACTGTATATTTCCGATCTGTATTAGACCTTCCAAAATGCATTACCTCACATTTGTCCGGATTAAACTCCATCTGCCATCTCTCCGCCCAAGTCTCCAACCAATCTATATCCTGCTGTATCCTCTGATGGTCCTCATCGCTATCCGCAAATCCACCAATCTTTGTCATCCACAAACTTACTAATCAATCCAGTTACATTTTCCTCCAAATCATTTATATATATTACAAACAGCAAAGGTCCCAGCACTGATCCCTGCCACTAGTAACAGCCATCCATTCAGAAACACGCCCTTCCACTGCTACCCTCTGTCTTCTTTGACCAGTTTTGTATCCACCCTGCCAGCTCATCTCTGATCCCATGTGACTTCAACTTCTGCACCAGTCTGCCATGAGGGACCTTGTCAAGGGCCTTCCTGAAGTCCATGTAGACAACATCCACTGCCCACCCTCATCAATCATCTTCGTCACTTCCTCGAAAAACTCGATCAAGTTAGTGGGACACAACCTACCCTTCACAAAGCCATGTTGCCTCACACTAATATGTCCACTTATTTCCAAGTGGGAATAAATCCTGTATTGAAGAATTCTCTCCAATAATTTCCCTACCACTGATGTAAGGCTCACCGGCCTGTAATTACCTGGATTATTCTTGCTACCCTTCTTAAACAAAGGAACAACATTGGCTATTCTCCAGACGTCTGGGACCTCACCTGTAGCCAGTGAGATACAAAGATTTCTCTCAAGGCCCCAGCAATTTCCTCCCTTGCCTCTCTCA
Source organism: Mustelus asterias (assembly GCF_964213995.1). NCBI lineage: Eukaryota > Metazoa > Chordata > Chondrichthyes > Carcharhiniformes > Triakidae > Mustelus > Mustelus asterias. The sequence goes on along the minus strand of NC_135807.1, from coordinate 66,590,494 downwards.
GTATTCTGGAGTATATCCCATCAGGCTCTGGGGACTTGTCGACCTTAATGTTTCTCAAGAACCCCAACACCTCCTTTTTGATCTCAACATGACTCAAACTATCTACATTCTCTTTCCCAGACTCATCATCCACCAAATCCTTCTCTTTGGTGAATGCTGACACAAAGTACTCATTTAATACCTCGCCCATTTCCTCTGGCTCCACGCATAGATGCCCTCCCTTGTCCTTGAGTGGGCCAAATCATTTATGTTAAGAGCACAATAAACTTAATTGTACATCAAGCTATGACGAATGTGTCTCTGATTCTCTTCCCCCTCCCCCATAGTTCAGCGTTCCCGACTCCCAAATATAGAGGCGCTGTCTGTTGAGCCTTGCAAACTCAGCCACATTGTTCAGAGTGCCTGCCCTACCTTCCCCAACATCCACCAGACCCCACCACCCCCCTCTCAATTTACATTCAATTTATTTTGATTTGATTTATTATTGTCACATGTATTGGGATGCAGTGAAAAGTATTGTTCCTTGCACTATACAGACAAAGCATACCGTTAATAGAGTACATGGGGAGAAGGAAAGGCGAGGGTGCAGAATGTAGTGTTACAGTCATAGCTATGGTGTAGGGAAAGATCAATTTAATACAAAGTATGTCCATTCAAAAGTCTGTAAGAGTTTTAACAACATCAGGTTAAAGTCCAACAGGTTTATTTGGTAGCAAATGCCATTAGCTTTCAGAGCGCTGCTCCTTCGTCAGATGGAGTGGATATCTGCTCTCAAACAGGGCATACAGAGACACAAAATCAAGTTACAGAATACTGATTAGAATGCGAATCTTTACAGGTACATTTAAAGATACAGACAATGTGAGTGGAGGGAGCATTAGGCACAAGTTAAAGAAATGTGTATTGTCTCCAGACAGGACAACCAGTGAGATTCTGCAAGTCCAGGAGGCAAGCTGTGGGGGTTACCGATAGTGTGACATGAACCGCGTACTCCCTGCGTTGGAGATCTCTACTGCCTCCCAAAGATACACAAGGCAAACACACCCGGCTGTCCCATCGTATCGGGCAATGGGACCCTGTGCGAGAACCTCTCCGGCTATGTCGAGGGCATCCTGAAACCCATTGTACAAAGAACCCCCAGCTTTTGTCGCGACACTACGGACTTCCTACAGAAACTCAACACACATGGAGCAGTTGAACCAGGAGCGCTCCTCGACACAATGAATGTCTCGGCACTCAACACCAGCATCCCCCACGATGATGGCATTGCTGCAACGGCCTCAGTGCTCAACGCCGACAACTGCCAGTTTCCAGATGCAATTTTACAACTCATCCGCTTCATCCTGGATCACAATGTCTTCGCCTTCAACAACCAGTTCTTCATCCAGACACACGGAACAGCCATGGGGACCAAATTCGCACCTCAATATGCCAACATCTTCATGCACAGGTTCGAACAAGACTTCTTCACCGCACAGAACCTTCAACCGATGCTATACACTAGATACATCGATGACATTTTCTTCCTTTGGACTCATGGTGAACAATCACTGAAACAACTATATGATGACATCAACAAGTTCCATCCCACCATCAGACTCACCACGGATTGCTCTCCGGAATCGGTTGCATTCTTGGACACACGCATCTCCATTAAGGACGGTCACCTCAGCAGCTCACTGTACCGCAAGCCCACGGATAACCTCACGATGCTCCACTTCTCCAGAGGAGAAAGTTTGGTCTCAAACCAGTGTCCTCTGTTTGAACAGAGGGAAATATGATAGGATGAGGGATGAATTGGCTAAGGTAGACTGGGAGAGCAGGCTGGCAGGTAGGATAGCTGAGGAACAGTGGAGGATTTTTAAGGAGATCCTTTTCAGTTCTCAGCAAAAATATATTCCAGCAAAAAACAAGGATTGTAAGAAAAGGGAGCACCAGCCGTGGATAACGAAGGAAATAAAGGAGAGTATTAAAATAAAAACAGCTGCGTACAGAGTGGCCAAAAATAGTGGAGAAACAAGTGATTGGGAAAAATTTAAGAAACAACAAAGAGAGACTAAGAAAGCGATAAAGAAAGGAAGGATAGACTATGAAGCTAGGCTAGCAATTAATATAAAAAATGATAGTAAAAGTTTTTATAAATATATAAAAAGGAATAGAGTGGCTAGAGTGAATGTTGGACCCTTGGAGGACGAGAGGGGGGAGTTAATAGTGGGAAATGAGGATATGGCTGAGTCTTTAAATACGTTTTTTGTGTCGGTCTTCACGGTGGAGGACACAAATAGTTTGCCAAATATTAACGATAGAGGGTTGGCAGCAGGAGAAATACTTAATACGATTAATGTTACCAGAGAGGCAGTGCTGGGTAGACTAATGGGACTGAAGGTGGACAAGTCCCCGGGTCCGGATGGAATGCATCCCAGGATATTGAAAGAAATGTCAGAGGTAATAGTGGATGCGTTAGTGATCATTTATCAAAACTCGTTGCATTCTGGGGTAGTGCCGGTTGATTGGAAAACGGCTAATGTTACGCCGCTGTTTAAAAAAGGAAGGAGACAAAAGGCGGGTAACTATAGGCCGGTCAGCTTAACGTCTGTAGTAGGGAAAATGCTGGAATCCATTATTAAAGAGGAGATAGCAGGGCATCTGGATAGAAATGGTTCGATCAATCAGACGCAGCATGGATTCATGAGGGGAAAGTCGTGCTTGACGAACATGTTGGATTTTTATGAAGATGTGACGAGGACGGTTGATGGAGGAGAACCGGTGGATGCGGTGTTTTTGGATTTCCAAAAGGCGTTTGATAAGGTGCCCCATAAAAGGCTGCTGAAGAAGATTAGGGCACACGGAGTTGGGGGTAGTGTGTTAAAGTGGATTGGGGACTGGCTATCCGACAGGAAGCAAAGAGTCGGAATAAATGGGTGTTTTTCCGGTTGGAGGAAGGTAACTAGTGGCGTGCCGCAGGGATCGGTACTCGGGCCGCAACTGTTTACCATTTATATAGATGATCTGGAGGAGGGGACGGAGTGTAGGGTAACGAAGTTTGCAGACGACACAAAGATAAGTGGAAAAGTGAATCGTGTGGAGGACGGAGAAGATCTGCAGAGAGATTTGGACAGGCTGAGTGAGTGGGCGAGGATATGGCAAATGGAGTATAACGTTGATAAATGCGAGGTTATACACTTTGGAGGAAATAATAACAAATGGGATTACTATCTCAATGGAAACAAATTAAAACATGCTACCGTGCAAAGGGACCTGGGGGTCCTTGTGCATGAGACGCAAAAGCCCAGTCTGCAGGTACAACAGGTGATCAAGAAGGCAAATGGGATGTTGGCCTATATTGCGAGGGGGATAGAATATAAAAGCAGGGATGTCTTGATGCACCTGTACAGGGCATTGGTGAGGCCGCAGCTGGAATACTGTGTGCAGTATTGGTCCCCTTATATGAGGAAGGATATATTGGCATTGGAGGGAGTGCAGAGAAGGTTCACCAGGTTGATACCGGAGATGAGGGGTTTGGATTATGAGGAGAGGCTGAGGAGATTGGGTTTGTACTCGTTGGAGTTTAGAAGGATGAGGGGGGATCTTATGGAGACTTATAAGATAATGCGGGGGCTGGATAGGGTGGAGGCGGAGAGATTCTTTCCACTTAGTAAGGAAGTTAAAACTAGAGGACACAGCCTCAAAATAAAGGGGGGTCGGTTTAAGACAGAGTTGAGGAGGAACTTCTTCTCCCAGAGGGTGGTGAATCTCTGGAATTCTCTGCCCACTGAGGTGGTGGAGGCTACCTCGCTGAATATGTTTAAAGCGCGGATGGATGGATTCCTGAGCGGTAAGGGAATTAAGGGTTATGGGGATCAGGCGGGTAAGTGGTACTGATCCACGTCAGATCAGCCATGATCTTATTGAATGGCGGGGCAGGCTCGAGGGGCTAGATGGCCTACTCCTGCTCCTATTTCTTATGTTCTTATGTTCCAGCTTCCACCCTAAACACGTTAAAGAAGCCATCCCCTACGGACAAGCCCTCCGTATACACAGGATCTGCTTGGATGAGGAGGATCGCAACAGACACCTCCAGACGCTGAAAGATGCCCTCATAAGAACAGGATATGGTGTTCGACTCATCGATCGACAATTCCGATGCGCCACAGCGAAAAACTGCACCGACCTCCTCAGAAGACAAACACGGGACACGGTGGACAGAGTACCCTTCGTCGTCCAGTACTTCCCCGGAGCGGAGAAGCTACGGCATCTCCTCCGGAGCCTTCAACATGTCATTGATGAAGACGAACATCTCGCCAAGGCCATCCCCACACCCCCACTTCTTGCCTTCAAACAACCGCACAACCTCAAACAGACCATTGTCCGCAGCAAACTACCCAGCCTTCAGGAGAACAGTGACCACGACGCCACACAACCCTGCTACAGCACCCTCTGCAAGACATGCCGGATCATCGACACGGATGCCATCATCTCACGTGAGAACACCATCTACCAGGTGCACGGTACATACACTTGCAACTCGGCCAACGTTGTCTACCTGATACGCTGCAGGAAAGGATGTCCCGAGGCATGGTACATTGGGGAAACCATGCAGATGCTACGACAATGGATGAATGAACACCGCTCGACAATCACCAGGCAAGACTGTTCTCTTCCTGTGGGGGAGCACTTCAGCGGCCACGGGCATTCAGCCTCTGATCTTCGGGTAAGCGTTCTCCAAGGCGGCCTTCACGACACACGACAGCGCAGAGTCGCTGAGCAGAAACTGATAGCCAAGTTCCGCACACATGAAGACGGCCTAAACCGGGATCTTGGGTTCATGTCACACTATCGGTAACGCCCACAGCTTGCCTCCTGGACTTGCAGAATCTCACTGGCTGTCCTGTCTGGAGACAATACACATTTCTTTAACCTGTGCCTAATGCTCCCTCCACTCACATTGTCTGCATCCTTAAATGGACCTGTAAAGATTCGCATTCTAATCAGTATTCTGTACCTTGATTTTGTGTCTCTGTATGCCCTGTTTGAGAGCAGATATCCACTCCATCTGATGAAGGAGCAGCGCTCCGAAAGCTAATGGCATTTGCTACCAAATAAACCTGTTGGACTTTAACCTGGTGTTGTTAAAACTCTTACTGTGTTTACCCCAGTCCAACGCCGGCATCTCCACATCATTGAAAAGTCTGACAGCAGCAGGGAAGAAGCTGTTCTTGAGTCGGTTGGTACGTGTCCTCAGACATTTGTATCTTCTTCCCGATGGAAGAAGGTGGAAGAGAGCATGTCTGGGGTGCATGGAGTCCTTGATTATGCTGGCTGCTTTCCGAGGCAGCGGGAAGTGTAGATGGAGTCAATGGATGGGAGGCTGGTTTGCGTGATGGACTGGGCTACGTCCACGACCCTTTGTAGTTTCTTGCGGTCTTTAGTTACTCTTGTCCTTTGAAATGCTTCTGGCAACTTGTACTGTATTTTCATATTACTATTTAGCTTTCTCTCATACTGTAATTTATCTCTCGTTATTTTTAAGTTTGTCTTTCTTTCCTGGTTCGTAAATTCTCTCCAACCTTCTGAACTACCACAATCCTTACAGAACTGTACAGTGTTTCTTTCCCTTTGATGTGATCCTTAACTTCCTTATTTCGCCACTAATGGTGGATTATTTTCAAAGTACCTTTCTTGCTCACTGGGATAAATATTTGCAGAGAGTTATGTTTCAGACAGGGAAGAGAGGTGAACTAAAGTCCCTTATTTTTCTCACCATCTGTCCATAAAGAGGTATTTTAATTTTTGAAATAGATTGTAACATGTTTTATCAAGCCCTCTGTTTGTGAAATTAATTTTAAAGTAACTCGCAGCAAACTCTCTTTAGGGTTAAATCAGAAGTGTTGTTTATTCATACCTTCCAACCTGAGGGGTGGGCATCACAACTACACACGCACACACACAAGAAGACAGGAAAGAAAAACGTTTTCCAACTAGGAATAACTGAGAACAAAAGCAAGCAAAGGTAGGAATATTAATTCACATCTATGTTGGAGTCCAGAATATCAGAGTTCAATGAGTGTTCCTCCACATCAGAATTAAAGTTCAGTTGGGTTCAGCTAACTGAAAGCAGAAGTTGCTGAATTCCTGCAAAGTTGGTGATGGTGCAGCAAGATGATGTTGGCATAAAGAGACTTGGTCTGCCCTACAGGCGATGGTAGGAATCCTCTGAGGAACCAGGCTTCCAGGAGGTTTAGACTCAACATAGGTTTGTGGTTAACCTGGAGTTCTAAGCTGCTTTAAAATTGTCTTGTAAGAAGTTTAACAACACCAGGTTAAAGTCCAACAGGTTTATTTGGTAGCAAAAGCCACACAGGCTTTCGGAGCTGCAAGCCCCTTCTTCACAGAAAATTGTTCACAGAAAATTGTCTTCACAGAGAGTTTGGTGAAATGCAAAAATTAAAACGCCTTTGCTTTTGGACAGAAGGCAAGAAAAATAAAGGAGTTCAGTTTGGTGTTGACAGGCTAGATGCTTAAAGCTGACTATCTTTGGAGTCCAGGAATGTAACATTGAAATTTTCCAACGGTCAAAGGAGCTTGGGTCATGTAGGATTGCCCATTGATGAGTCAGCTTCAGTTTAGAAATCAGTTTCTTTGACTCTTGTCAAAATCCATTGTTCACTCTGGGAGAAAGATGGTGGCTATTAGTGCCTCTGCAGATGTAAGGCTTCCAATGGCTCTCTCACTCTCTCCATTTATTATAAGTCCAGGCCGGGGAGGCAGACTATCTGCTGCTCCATTGTTTCATTGATTGCAACGGGTTCACACAATGATTGGTATGAGATTCCACAAGGATGTGGGTTGAGCTTTGTCCTTACTTTGTAATTACTGTTGGAAGTTTCAAGAACTGTAGCCCACTTGCAAATCATGTGACCTGTAGCAACCATGTTTCTGGTTCAGCAAAGACCTTTTTAAATAAGCAGAAAGTAAGGTGTAACTGAAACAAATTATGGTCTCTTTCATGTTTTTTGGACATGTCAGTTATTAACTATTTCCTTGAAAGTCTGTTAATGGGGTTCTATTACTGTCCTACTAGCCTACCTTTTAATCTAGTTTCCCAGTTCACTTTAGCCAATTCTGCCTTCATATCCTTGTAAGTACCTTTAATTAGCTGTAAAACACTCGTCATTGACTCAGACCACTCATCTTCAAACTGAAAGTGCAATTCTATCAGATTATGATTGTTATCACCTCGAGGTTCCTAGACGTTCCTGTGAAGTTACCAATTGATCCTATCTCATTGCACATTACCAGCTCTAGAAAAGCCTGCTTCATGGTTGGCTTTAGGACATACTGCTCTAAATGCCAAATACATTCTCTGAACTCATTTTCCTGGCTATCTTTGCCAATCTGATCTGTTCAATCTACATATCTCTCAAAATCACTCATGAGTATTGGAGTATCTTTCTGATATGTCCCATTTATATCTTCAAGTATACTGTGTTCTACAATGTACCTTCTATTAGGGGGCTATAAGCTACTCCCACAAGTAACCCCTTCATTTTCCTATTTCCTATTTCTACCCAATCTGATTCTACATCTTGCTCTTTAGAGCCAAGGTTATCTCTCGCTAGCAATGTCATCCTTAATTAACATCACCATCCCATCATCTTTTCATAGCTGCCAAGTCTTTTTTTGAAATCTCAAAAACCCTTCAGTATTCAGTTCCCAGCCTTGGTAGCCTTTCAATCATGTTCTGCAATGGATGTGAGGTCATACATATTTATTTCCATCTGTGTTAGGATTTCATCCATTTTTTTAAAACTTACGTTGTGCGTGTTCAGATACAAAGGCCTTTAACTTTGTCTTTTTGCCATTTTTTGCAATTGCTGGCCTTACCTACTGGTGCACTTTTAATTGTGTCTGCTCTGTCCCTTCCTGTAAGACGTCTCACAACACCAGGTTAAAGTCCAACAGGTTTATTTGGTAGCACAAGCCACTAGCTTTCGGAGCACTGCTCCTTCATCAGGTGAGTGGGATTTCAGTTCACAAACAGGGTATATAAAGACACAAACTCAATTTACAAAATAATGGTTGGAATGCGAGTCTTTACAGGTAATCAAGTCTTAAAGGTACAGACAATGTGAGTGGAGAAAGGATTAAGCACAGGTTAAAGAGATGTGTGTTGTCTCCAGCCAGGACAGTTAGTGAGATTTTGCAAGCCCAGGCAAGTCGTGGGGGTTACAGATAGTGTGACATGAACCCAATATGCCGGTTGAGGCCGTCCTCATGTGTGCGGAACTTGGCTATCAGTCTCTGCTCAGCGACTCTGCGTTGCCGTGTGTCGTGAAGGCCGCTTTGGAGAACGCTTACCTGAAGATCAGAGGCCAAATGCCCGTGACCGCTGAAATGTTCCCCAACAGGAAGAGAACACTCTTGCCTGGTGATTGTCGAGCGGTGTTCATTCATCCGTTGTCACAGCGTCTGCATGGTCTCCCCAATGTACCATGCCTCGGGATATCCTTTCCTGCAACGTATCAGGTAGACAACGTTGGCCGAGTTGCAAGTGTATGTACCGTGTACCTGGTGGATGGTGTTCTCACGTGAGATGATGGCATCCATGTCGATGATCTGGCATGTCTTGCAGAGGTTGCTGTGGCAGGGTTGTGTGGTGTCGTGGTTACTGTTTTCACCCCAGTCCAACGCCGGCATCTCCACACCATGACTGTCCCTTCCTGCCATACTCTGATAATCATTACTCAATTTGCTACCCTGCTCCATTAACTTGCCATTTCCCTTTAATTTACCTCGTTTCCCCTCACATGATCCCTTCCCCCATTATTTAGTTTAAAGCCCTTTCTACTGTCCTAGTTAGATGACTCACCAGAACACTCGCCCCAGCATACCTCAGGTGAACTGTCCCAATAGTACATCTCCCATTTTTCCCAGTACTGGTGCTAGTGCTCCATGAATCAAAACCCATTTCATCCATACCAGCCTCAGAGCCACACATTTAACTTTCTAATCTCATTTACCCAATTCTATCAGATTTGCTCTTGGCTTGGGTAATAATTCGAAAATAATTACCTTTGAGGTTTTGCTTTTTAATTTAGCCCATAGCTGTTCATACTTCCTATGAAAAACCTCTTTCCTTGTTCTATTTACATCACTGGTACCCGGATAAACCATGACAACTGGGTCCTTCCCCCTCCCATTGCAAGTTCTTCTCCAGCCCCGAGCAGATGTCCTGAACCCTGGCACTAAGCTGAGAACACAGGGGGCTGAACTCTTGCTCTCAGCTACAGAGACCTGTAGCTGAGAGCAAGCTACAGTTGGCCATATTATTCCCTACTATCATTGCATTCCTATTTACTCTCCCCACTCGAATGGCTTTCTATACCTCAGTGTGATGGTCAGTTCATTCATCCACACTGCAGACCCCACTCTCAACCATACAAACTGCAAGAACCTCAAACTTGTTGGACATTTTCAAGAAGTGTATCTCTTCCACTTTTGGGTCCCCATGCCCTCTCAACCACAATCACACCCTCATGTCTCTGACCATGAACCAAATCAGAAGACTCTCGCCTAAGGACTACCTCCTGGAACAATATGTTCAGGTAATATTTCCTCTCCCTGATACATCACAGTGTCTGCAGCTCAGCCTCCAGTTCTAGCCAAATCTCTTCTAGCCGTAAACTCTTGCTGCAAATGTAGTTGCCTTGGATCACACTGGCGTCCAATGTTCCCATATACCACAGCCTCAACATATCACCTACTCTGCCACCTTTATTGCATTTCAATTAATTAATTATTTTCTTATTTAATTTTTAGCTAAATTTCTGGCATTTTACTGATTCACCACCCTCAGAAATTAAATCCTCAGTTTGAAAGTTACATTATCATTTACATCATGGACTTTGGCAAGGCCTTTGACAAGGTACCGCATGGTAGTTTGTTGCATAAGGTTAAATCTCACGGGATCCAGGGTGAGGTATCTAAATGGATACAAAATTGGCTTCTTGTCAGTAGTCAGAGGGTGGTAGTAGAGGGTTGTTTTTCAAATTGGAGGCCTGCGACCAGTGGTGTGCCTCAAGGATCAGTGCTGGGCCCACTGTTATTTGTCATTTATATTAATGATTTGGATGAGAATATAGGAGGCATGGTTAGTAAGTTTGCAGATGACACCAAGATTGGTGGCATAGTGGACAGTGAAGAAAGTTATCTCCAACTGCAACAGGATCTTGATCAATTGGGCCAGTGGCCTGACGAATGGCAGATGGAGTTTAATTTAGATAAATGTGAGGTGATGCATTTTGGTAGATTGAATCAGGGCAGGACTTACTCAGTTAATGGTAGGGCATTGGGGAGAGTTACAGAGCAAATAGATCTAGGGGTACATAGAATATCGAACATAGAAAAACTACAGCACAAACAGGCCCTTCAGCCCACAAATTGCGCCGGTCATGTCCCTACCTACCTAGGCCTATATATAGGCTTACCTATAACCCTCAATCCTAGTAAGTCCCATGTACTCATCCAGAAGTCTCTTAAAAGACCCTATCGAGTTTGCCTCCACCATCATTGACGGCAGCCGATTCCACTCACCCACACCCTTTGAGTGAAAAAACTTACCCCTGACATCTCCTCTGTACCTATTCCCCAGCACCTTAAACCTGTGTCCTCTCGTAGCAGCCATTTTAGCCCTGGGAAAAAGCCTCTGAGAATCCACCCGATCTATACCTCTCAACATCTTGTACACCTCTATCAGGTCACCTCTCATCCTTCGTCTCTCCAAGGAGAAAAGACCGAGCTCCCTCAACCTATCCTCATAAGGCATGTCACCCAATCCAGGCAACATCCTTGTAAATCTTCTCAGCACCCTTTCAATAATTTCTACATCCTTCCTGTAATGAGATGAGCAGAACTGAGCACAGTACTCTAAGTGGGGTCTGACGAGGGTCTTATAAAGCTGCATCATTATCTCCCGACTCCTAAACTCAATCCCTCGAATGATGAAGGCCAGCACACCATACGCCTTCTTAACCACCTCCTCTACCTGTGAGGCCGATTTAAGAGTCCTCTGGACCCTTGTTCATAGCTCCTTTAAAGTGGAGTCACAGATGGACAGAGTGGTGAAGAAGGCATTCAGCGTGCTTGGTTTCATCGGTAAGAGCATTGAATACAGGAGTTGGGATGTCTTGTTGAAGATGTACAAAACATTGGTAAGGCCACACTTGGAATACTGTGTGCACTTCTGGTCACCCTATTATAGAAAGGATATTAAACTAAAAAGAGTGCAGAAAAGATTTATTAGGATGCTACCGGGACTTGATGTTTGAGTTATAAGGAGAGGCTGGATAGATTGGGACTTTTTTCTCTGGAGTGTAGAAGGCTGAGGGGTGATCTTATAGAGGTCTATAAAATAATGAGGGGCACAGATCAGCTTGATAGTCAATATATTTTCCCAAAGGTAGGGGTATCTAAAATTAGAGGGCATAGGTTTAAGATGAGAGAGGAGAGATACAAAAGTGTCCAGAGGGGCAATCTTTTCACACAGAGGGTGGTGAGTGTCTGGAACAAGTTGCCAGAGGTAGTAGTCGAGGCAGGTACAATTTAGTCTTTTAAAAAGCATTTAGACAGTTACATGGGTAAGCTGAGTATAGAGGTATATGGGCCAAATGCAGACAATTGGGATTAGCTTCGGGGTTTAAAAAAAAAGGGCGGCATGGACAAGTTGGGCCGAAGGGCCTTTTTCCATGCTGTAAACCTCTATGACTCTATGACTCTATATTGTAGCTTATCTTGTGAATTAAATGCAAGAAAATCAAACATTCAAAATAACTTTGTTCATTAAAGTAAACATTGCATCAATGGCTTTAAAAGTAGATAGAAACTTCCCTTTTCATATAATACATGTTGTTATTACAGTCGTAAAGCACAAATTCTTGAGCAGAAAGTACAGTTCAAATTATATTGATCATTGCATCAGCAGAATAAATAGAACATTTCTTTTCTCCAATAGGTGAGAAGAGGACCAGAGCACCTGAGGAGAATCCAGAGTTCTCAGATTGTACATATCGTCGATGAAGTGGTGAGGTATGTTTCACAATCTCGGGCTGATGGAAAAGTCATTATAATGTTTGTTGGTCAGGGGGAAGGGTGAAGTGATTGAAATGTAGACTGTTTTATCAAAACATTGAAGAATTAGGAAGTTGTTCTGACATCAATTCATGTTTTTCTTGGAAGCGATCCTTAACTCTGAGGCAGGGCGCAAAGGACAACTTTCACATTTAGGTCTCGAAAGTTGATGTTAATTAAAGAGCAGAGCAACAGGCACATCTCTTGAGACAGTAGGTCATCTGGGTTGGCAATCATCAAATAGGAGGAAGGAATGGGGATTATTTTAATTTTTTGCTTCCTCTGCAGTGTGTATAAATGTATCATCAGGTTCCATAGAATTCATTGCTATATGAATGCTTCAGGGTCAGTAAGAGTGATTGAGAAATAGTGCTGTCTCAGCACTTGCTCCAAAGCGCACGTTGCACTGAGCCATTAATTTTAAGAACAATTTGGTTTACATTAACATTTTAAAACAATGAACAAGAATTCATCCCAGTAACATTAATCAACTATTGAGAGTAATGGTCTTATTCTCCTTTCTGCAAGCACTAACATAATTTGTCATTGTGTCACAGTCAGCATGTTACATTGCATCAATAGCTTTAAAAAGATAGACACATACTTCCCTTTCTTCATATAATACATATTTCTATTCCAGTCATAAAGCACAAAAATCCTGACCAGAAAGTACAGTTCAAATGATATGTCAAGGCCAGGATTGATCATTGCGCCAGCAAAATAAATATTATAGAATAAATAGAACATTTCTTTTCTCCAGTAGGTTATGAGAAGACCGGATTATTGTATGGTTTGCATCTTTGGAGGTCTGTGGTCAACCAGGGAATATAGAATCCTTACAGTGCAGAAGAAAGCCATTTGGCCCATTGAGTCTGCGCCGACTCTCTGAAGAAGCATCTTACCCAGGCCGACATCTGCCCCCACACCATTCCCATGACTCTGCAACTTTACCATGACTAATCCACCTAACCTACACATCTTTAGACACTAAGGGGCAATTTAGCATGGCTAATCCACCTAACCTGCACATCTATGGGCTGTGGGAGGAAACCGGAGCACCCGGAGGAAATCCACACAGACACAAGGAGAATGTGCAAACTCCACACAATCATTCAACGTCCCTGGTGTCATGAGGCAGCAGTGCTAACCATTGTGCCACTGTGTCACCTGTGGTGAAGCAAGGGTGTTTGGCCGTGACCTCAATGTAGACTCACTGAGCGATCTAGCAATCTCTGTGGTGAAAATTTCACCTCCATCACTATGCGGTGGTACTGTAACTTTTTTATTGGATATTCACAGCATGGAGCTGGAGTGATGTCATCAAGCTATCCAAGCAGCCAAACACATTAAAAGATTTGCACTGACACAAGAAACAAAAGGCAGTAAGATAAATTTACTTTCCAAAGTTTTTAGGTAGAGAAAGTTACCAATTGGGACATACACACGGGGGTAAAGCTAGGAGTTATAATATTCCGAAAAAAACTTTCCTTAAAAAAATATTTTATAAGCTTAGCTAAAAAATCTACAGTTCCTTAATTTTTCAGGGCCAGTTCTGCTGTTCTTCAAATGTAATTAATCACACCATCATTAAAAATCCATTTCCACCCGATTGAACCGGATGTAATATTTTAGGGATATCAAATGATGATGTAGGAGTAAAAATTTCAAATTCTCAGTGATTTGATGATTGCTGGTTTTTGGGGGACTGGGTGTGGTTGGACAGGATGTGACTACAGCATAACCCATACTAGAGCGCTAAGTGACAGATTACAACTGCAGGTTTTCCATGGTAGCCGGAACGCAATTGTGCTCTTGAAGGTGGTGGTGGAGCAGTGGTAATGTCACTAGACTAATAATCCAGAGTATGCGGACTAATGCTTTGGATACATGGGTTCAAATCCCACCTCAGCAGCTGATAAAATTAAATTAATAAACCTGGAAAAATGCTAGTCTCAGTAATGGTGACCATGAAACTATTATTGATTTGTTGTAAAAACCCATCTGCTTCACTAATGTCCTTTTTGAGAAGGAAACCTGCCACCCTTACTTGGTCTGGCCTACATGTGACTCCAGGCCCACAGGAATGTGTTTGACTGTTAACCACCCTGTGTAATGACCTGGTAAGCCACTCAATTCAAGGGACACCTATGGGTGAAAATAAAATTCCTCAGTTCTCCTTTAAACCTCCTGCCCCTCACCTTAAAATTAATGCCAACACTCACATTGTGTGAAAGAATAATTCCTTTAAAACCTGCAGTTAGTTTCAGAGGACTAATGATGGCAAGTTCCAAAAGTTTGCAATCAACTACTAACCTGGCCCAATTCTTTGGGCAAAGCCAATATTTTTAATAATAGGATGCAGAAACCAAGAAATGCAATGCTTTAATAAATAGGGAAAATCTACAAAACATGCTTGCGTACAGTTTATAATGCAGAAAACATTAGGAAAAATATATGTTAATTGGATATTTCAGCAGACAATGTTTCTTGTGTACAGTGCATTTAATCATAGAATCCCTACAATGCAGAAGGAGGCCATTCAGCCCATTGAGTCTGCACCAACCACAATTCCACCCAGGCCCTATTCCACATATCTGCCCTGCTAATCCCCCCTGATATTGGGTCAATTTAGCATAGCCAATCAACCTAACCCGCACATCTTTGGATGTGGGAGGAAACCGGAGCACCTGGAGGAAACCCACACAGCCACAGGGTGAACATGCGGACTCCGCACAGACAGTGACCCGAGGCTGGAATTGAACCCAGATCCCTGGTACTGTGAGGCAGCAGTGCTAACCATTGTGCCACCGTGCCACCCCATGGCACTTATGGCAGAGAGGTATACTTTTACTTCATGTTATTAATTTGCTTAAGCCATTATCATATCATTCCTGCTATAGGGCACAATGGACTCACTCTAGAGGGATTTTCAAGGCTAGGAATTAATTAGATTTGGTTACATCTGCACTCATGTCAAGGAGCCTTTTTTATATTTCATGAGAACACTCCAATTGTTTATGTCTGTATTAAGAAGTTCTTTCTGCTTCAGGATATCTACAATTAATTAGAATAAACAGTGGATTTAAAAGCTCGCTATCTAATATTAATAGCTGACAGGTCTCTTGTTGGAATATTAATACAATTCATAGCACTACATCCTAAAGTTGATGGACAAAACAATTGTTACTTCCCTCGTTTTTTTTGTATGATTTTTTTCCCGCTCCATTACAACAAGTACTAACTGCTAGAATGGCTCTCCATATATAAGTGGAACTGTTCATTCGCAGGAGGAAGAAACACTTATAATAAAATGAAAGTTCTTTCGTTGTCTAAGTTGGGAATTTAAGATGTAGTTGGTTACTGTTTCAAAGTAGGTTAATACTTTTAAAAGGCATGTTCCATTCATAAAAATACTTCTATGACTGTTTTTGATCTTACTAACATTTTCCATAACTCTGCATGAAGGGAAGTTTGATCTTCCATGGGTCTTACCTTAAAGTTTCGGTGTTAGCTGATGAGGAACACTAATTTTTATGTGGGTCCTGTTCAGAATAGCAAAGGTGCCCAAATGTATTTTTTCTGGCTAATGGAGTCAAGAATATGACCAACAAGAACCCTGAAATCTTCGTCTTACAAAAAAATAGCATGACTGAACATTACAGCTTCTTTCTAAACTTAACATATTCAAACTTGGCCCTTTTCAAAATAATGGATAGTGAGCAAATCATGCAATAATTTGATCTCTACAGCTGCAATATTGTTAGATCTTTTTCATACACTTAGAAACAACTATTCACTTTCATAGTATCAGAAATACTAAACATCTAGAAGCACAATATCATGAGTGCACAAAATAGTTCCTCTCAGAGACTTGAGCACAAGTAGTCAATGCTGACACTCCACTGCAGTACCGAGAGAGTGCTGCACTGTTAGAAATGTCATCCTTTGGATGAGATGTTAAACCGAGGTCTGTTTGCTCTCTTAAGTGAGTGTAAAAATCTGGTTGCACTGTTTCTAAAAGAGCAGGGGAATTAATTTCTGGCGATCTGATGGAAGATCATCGACCTGAAATGTTAAGTATGTTTTTCTCTCTCCCTAGACATTGCCTGCTGAGTAGTTGCAGTGTTTTCTGTTTGTATTTCACATTTTTAGCATTCATAGTATTTTCTTTTCTCAGAGTTATCCTCAGTGTCTTGTCAATATTTATCTCTCAATTATTTCTCACATTCCTGTCTGTGAGAACTTGCTTTATGTCAGTTGGCTATTGGGTTTCCTATATTATAACAGAGACTGCATGCCATAAAGTATTTAATTGGCTGCAAAGTCCATTGGGACGCCTTGATGTTATGGAAGTTGCTATATAAATGAAAGTGTTTCTCTCAACAATATGGAAAAACTCATTTGATCTCATTGTCACCAATCTAACTCTTGCAGATGCATCCGTCCATGACAATTATGAGTCATAGAGTTATACAGGACAGAAGAGGCCCTTCAGCCCATCAAGTATGCACCAACAAAACTCTACTAAATTTACACTAATCCCACTTTCCAGCACTTGGTCCATTGCCTTGCATGTTATGACATTTTAAGTGTTCATCCACATACTTTTCAAAGGTTGTAAGGCTTCCCGTCACTACTACCCTGCCCAGGCAGTGCATTCCAGACTCGCACCACCCTATGGGTGAAAATAAAATTCCTCAGTTCTCCTTTAAACCTCCTGCTCCTCACCTTAAAATTATGCCCTTCATTATTGACCCTTCAGCTAAGGGGAACAGCTGCTTCCTGTCCACCCTATCCACACCCCTCATAATCTCATACACCTCAATCAGGTCCCTTCTCAGCCTTCTCTTCTCTAAAGAAAACAACCTGAGCCTATCCAGCCTCTCTTCATAGCTCAAATGCTCCATCCCAGGCAACATCCTGGTGAATTTCCTCTGCACTCCTTCCAGTGCAATCACATCCTTCCTTTAGTGAGGTGACCAGAAATGCATATAGAATTCCAGCTGTGGCCTAACCAAAGTTTTGTAC
Organism: Mustelus asterias; assembly: GCF_964213995.1. NCBI lineage: Eukaryota > Metazoa > Chordata > Chondrichthyes > Carcharhiniformes > Triakidae > Mustelus > Mustelus asterias. Next base: position 66,573,340 of record NC_135807.1, on the reverse strand, counting down.
AGCTCCAATATAACTTCTCTGCTCTTATAATCTATGATGTGGAGATGCCGGCGTTGGACTCGGGTGAACACAGTAAGAGTTTTAACAACACCAGGTTAAAGTCCAACAGGTTTATTTGGTAACAAATACCATTAGCTAATGGAAATGGTATTTGCTACCAAATAAACCTGTTGGACTTTAACCTGGTGTTGTTAAAACTCTTACTTATAATCTATGCCACGGCTGATAATGCAAATATCCCTTATGTTTTTTTAACCCCCCTATTAACCTGTCCTGCTGCCTTCAGGGATCTGTGAATAAGCAGCCCCATATCCCTCTGTTCCTCTGAGCTTTCTAGTGTACTGGCAAGAGTGACCACTGCACAGTCTTTGTGGAGATCCCAATCTTTACATTGAGGATAACCTCCAAAATATTGTGTGGTAATATTAAATGTCATATATTTTGAACAGATCTAGCAACTCAAAACTGGGTATCCATTAGAGTCATAGAGTCATAGAGGTTTACAGCACGCAAACAGGCCTTTCGGCCCAACTTGTCCATGCAGCCTTTTTTTTTAAAACCCCTAACCTAATCCCAATTGCCCGCATTTGGCCCATATCCCTCTATACCCATTTTACCCATGTAACTGTCTAAATGCTTTTTAAAAGACAAAATTGTATCTGCCTCTACTACTACCTCTGGTAGCTTGTTCCAGACACTCACCACCCTCTGTGTGAAAAAACTGCCCGTCTGGACACTTTTGTATCTCCCTCCTCTCACCTTAAACTTATACCCTCTAGTTTTAGACACCCCTACCTTTGGGAAAATATATTGACTATCTAGCTGATCTATGCCCCTCATTATTTTATAGACCTCTATAAGATCACACCTCAGCCTTCTACGCTCCAGAGAAAAAAGTCCCAGTCTATCCAGCCTCTCCTTATAACTCAAGCCATCAAGTCCCGATAGCATCCTAGTATATCTTTGCTGCACTCTTTCTAGTTTTATAATATCCTTTCTATAATAGGGTGACCAGAACTGTACACAGTACTCCAAGTGTGGCCTTACCAATGTCTTGTACAACTTTAACATGATGTCCCAACTCCTGTATTCAATGTTCTGACCAATGAAACCAAATATGCTGAATGCCCTCTTCACCACTCTGTCCACCTATGACTCCACTTTCAAGGAACTATCCCTAGATCTCTTTGTTCTGTAACTCTCCCCAATGCCTTACCATTAACTGAGTAAGTCCTGTCCTGGTTCAATCTACCAAAATGTATCACCTCGCATTTATCTAAATTAAACTCCATCTGCCATTTGTCAGCCCACTGGCCAAATTGATCAAGATCCTGTTGCAATCGGAGATAACTTTCTTCACTATCCACTACGCCACCAATCTTGGTGTCATCTGCAAACTTACTAACCATGCCTCCTATATTCTCATCCAAATCATTAATATAAATGACAAATAACAGGGGACCCAGCACTCATCCCTGAGGCACATCACTGGTCATAGGCCTCCAGTTTGAAAAACAATCCTCTACAACCACCCTCTGGCTTCTGTGAAGAAGCCAATTTTGTATCCATTTAGCTACCTCATCCTGGATCCCGTGAGATTTAACCTTATGCAACAACCTACCATGCGCTACCTTGTCAAAGGCCTTGCTAAAGTCCATTAGGCACTGTGGGCCATCAGCAGAATTGTATTCAACAACCTCATGGCCCACCATATCCACCAATCAACCATTACCATCAAGCCAAGGAATAAAACCTCATTCAATAAACAGTAGAGGAGGGCATGCTGGGAGCAGCATCAGCTATACCTCAAAATGAGGTGAAGCGACCTTGGATTCCAAGGGGTGGAAGAAGAATGCAACAAATAGAATTAAGTGATCCCACAACTAATGCATCCAAGCTAAGCTTTGCAGTCCCGACACGTTCAGTCATGAATGGTGGTGGAGAATTAAACAACTAACAGGAGGAGGAAGCTCCACAAATATCCCTATTCCCAATCATGAAGGCGCTGAGCACACCAGTGCAAAAGGCTGAAGCATTCGCAACAATCTTCAGCCAGAAGTGTTGAATAGATGATCTACCTTGGCCTTCTTTTGAAGTCCGTAGTATCACAAATGCCAGCCTTCAGCCAATTCGAATCACTCCAGGTGACATTAAGAAATAACTGAAGTCACTGGATTATGTCAATGCTATGGGCCCTGACAGCTTTGACATCAATAGTATGGAAGACTTAGTAGACAAATAGCCATGCCCCTTGTCAAGCTGTTCCTTTACAGCTACATCACTGACATCGGCCCAGCAATGTGGTAAGTTCCCCAGGTATGTTATGTCCACAAAACTCAGAGCAAACCCAACCTGGCCAAACAACAATCCATCAGTCTCCTCTCAATCATCAGCAAATTGATGGAAGGGGTAATTGACAATGCTCAGAGAACTGGATCTGTGCCTCGGTCAAGTTCATTGGCATGGGTAGTATTAGAATCTTAGGCAAATAAAGTTAAGATAATTTGGGAAAGGTAACTGTGTGTTATACCTATTAAACCTGTTAATGAAATTATTTTAAACCTCGAACTGAGTCTTGTCCTTCTGTTCATCCAATAAATAAGGGCACCTGGGTAAATGAGTTTTAGTGCAAACTGGCCTAAGTGTCTAATTTCCAGACAACAGCATTACCATCGCTGAAACACCCCATCATCATCTTGGGATAACCTTTGACTAGAAATTGAAGTGGACTAGCCAGATAAATACTATGGCTACAAGAACAGGAATTCCTTTTTAACATTTATTTGTTCATAAGATGTGAGCATTGGTGGCCAGGCTAGCTGATTCAAGTTTGCTGATAACACCACCATAGTGTGATGGATCTCAAACAATGACAAGACAGAGTACAGGAATGAGATAGAGAATCTGGTGAACTGGAGCGATGGCAATAATCTCTCCCTCAATGTCAACAAAACAAAGGAGATTGTCATTGACTTCAGGAAGCATAGTGGAGAACATACCCCGGTCTACATCAATCGCAATGAAGTAGAAATGGTCGAGACCTTCAAGTTTTTAGGTGTTCAGATCACTAACAACCTGACCTGGTCCCCCCATGCTGACACTATGGTTAAGAAAGTCCACCAACGCCTCTACTTTCTCAGGAGGCTAAAGAAATTCAGCATGTCAGCTATGAATCTCACCAACTTTTACAGATGCACCATAGAAAGCATTCTTTCTAGTTCTATCTCAGCTTGGTATGGCTCCTGCTCTGCCCAAGACCGCAAGAAACTACAAAAGGTCGTGAACGTAGCCCAATCTATCACTCAAACCAGCCTCCCACCCATTGACACTGTCTACACTTCCCGCTGCCTCGGCAAAGCAGCCAGCATAATTAAGGACCCCACGCATCCTGGGCATACTCTCTTCCACCTTCTTCCGTCGGGAAAAAGATACAAAAGTCTGAAGTCTCATACCAACCAACTCAAGAACAGATTCCTCGTTGCTGCCGTCAGACCTTTGAGTGGACCTACCTTATATTAATTTGATCTTTCTCAACTCCCTAGCTATGACTGTAACACTACATTCTGCACTCTCTCCTTTCCTTCTCTATGTACAGTATGCTTTGACTGTATAGCGCACAAGAAAAAATACCTTTCACTGTTTACTAATCCATGTGACAATAATATATCAAATCAAATCAAATCAAAAAGTAGCTCTTGTCCATCCCTAATTGACCTTGAGAAGGTGGTGGTGAGCTGACACCTTGAACTGCTGCAGTCCATGTGTTGTAGGTACACCCACAGTGCTATTAGGGGTGAATGTTTAAGGTGGTGGATGGGGTGTCAATTATTGGGCTGCTTTGTCTGCATAGTGTTGAGTTTTTTGAGTTTTATTGGAGCTGCACTCATCCAGGCAAGTGTAGAGTATTCCACCACACTCCTGACTTGTGGCTTTGTAGATGGTGGACTGGCTTTGAAGAGTCAGGGGTGAGTTATTCGTCACAGGATACCCAGCCTCTGACCTACTTTTATGGCCACAGAATTTATATGTCTGATGGACAATGATGCTGGATGAACGCACTTCACCCACAGATCCCACCAACCATCGGAATCTGCCGAATCACCTCTTCAATCACGGTGGCTAGTTCTCACAAACAGGAGGAAAGACGATCGCATTCTCGCCTGGCCATTTTGTAGCACTGGTCAAGCCAGCCCAAGGATGTGAATTCGGCCCATTGCCCTCTGGAACACTGAGGCACCAGGGATGTTCATTCACTGTTTCAAACCAAGCATGACTGTCCTGTCCACGCAGTAGCATGCCGTGGAACCATACATCAGCCATCTTGAAGTGATTATGTGGCAGGACAAAGGCACAACACTGATGGTAAGATTGTTCAGCAGGGGGCACAGAGTGCTTCTGATATGGGAGGACAGGACATTTGTTATAGTTCTGTTCATTCTAAACCTCTAATAAGGGGAGAAAACAACACAATAACTGCAGCTCACCCAGAACATGACCACAAAAGGTAAATGCCATTGCAGAATTCTTAGGAGAAATACAAGACCATTGCCAAAACAACTGGTCTGTCACTTTCGGAGACAAATGGCCCTATTTTACAATTTTCCTCCATTCAATTTGAGGCAATTGCTCGGGGGCATGGGTTTTGGGTGTGAGGAGCAAAGTTTAAAGGAAATGTACAAGGCATGTTTATTTGCACAGAAAGGGTAGTGGGTGCCTGGAACTTGCTGCTGGGGGAGGTCGCAGAGACAGATGCAATAGTGACCTTTAAGGGGTGTCTTTACGGCTATGTGAATAGGATGGGAATAGAGGCAAATGGTCCCCAGAAGAGTAGGAGGTTACAATTCAGATGGGTAGCCTGATCGCCACGGCTCGGAGGGCCGAAGGGCCTGTTCCTGTGATGTAATCTTTTATCTATGTTCAATTGAGAAATGTGAATCAAGTTTTTTGCATCCCGGATTCCTCTCCTTCCCTTGCACTTAACCTGTGTCCTATGTTGCAGGGACAGATACAGATGTTCGTGGGCCTTCTTGCATCGTGGTCCCCATTGTGGCTCCCGCCCATCCTGCCCCAGACAGCACGGACGGGTCTTCGGAGGATATGGGTGAAGGGACCTCCGAGGGTAGCAATCCACCTCGTGGTTCACTATCCCAGATGCTGACATGTCGGTGGGTCCAGTTGGTGGTGAGGCTTCTGGATCACTCGCTGGTGAGCCCGACACAAATGCTAATGTATATTGGGTGGAGGAAGGAATGTCTGAGGCGTCTGGTATGCATGGGCCTGCCGGAGGCAAGGACTCAGCTGGTCCCAGGCTACATGCTGGGCCTCTGAGATCACTTCTCCCTCAGCTGCTGGAGATGTAGCAACAGAGCCAGGGAATGCAGGAGGGGCTGACAGCAACACTGGACCAACTGCGAGGCTGTTGGGAGGAGTCCCAAAGCTTTCAGGTGGACCAGCTATTGCCTGTCATGTGTTGTTCCCAGACCAACTGCAAGGGTGACATCTGCAGTGAAAAACCTGGGGCAGGGGATCCTCACCGTGAGTGGCAGGCCCCAAACGATGGCTGAGTCACAGCAGCCCAGAGTGAGGTCCCAGAGGGCTACAGCCGAGGGGCTCAACAGGATTCTCGAGGTTCTGTGGCCCATGGCTGAGAGGCTTCAGAGCTTGCACAAGACCCAGTGGGACTGCGCTGAGACACAGTGGGCTACAGCAGCAGCCCTTGAGAACGCGGCCAAGTCGCAGAGGGCCATGGTTGAGGTGCTGCAGAGCATAGACCAGTCTCAGAGGACACTTTCTGAGGCCTTTGACAAGTGGCCCCCGACTCAGGTGGCCATCGCTGTGGGCTCGATCACCATTGGTAGGACGCAGGTGGTCCTCCAGGACTGGCAGTGCCAGGTGACACTGGAGCTTCTGGAGCTCACTGCAAAAGCACTGCCGTCCCATGGAGTGACCCAGGGGGCTCCAGAAACCCCAAGGGAGGAGGAAGGGCTCAGGCCCATGCCGGGGCCTACCAGCCAGGAGACTGTGTCTGTGGCTAACCTTCTGACTTCCCCCTTCCTGCCACTGGGACATATCAGGGTCAGCGGGATGAATAGGGTGTCATGGAAATGTCCCAGACACCTGGAAGCCAGCCAGGGAAATCAAGATCCAGGGCCTCTAGAGGACGCCCACCAAGTACATTACAGGCAACAGGGTGAGATAGGCAGCTGGCCCCCTCCAGCTCCGATGTACATTCTGGGGAGTCACTGAGATGTTGTGGTTGGTCACGTAAGGTTAGAAAGTTGTAGTTGCATTGAGATGGCACGGGTGAAGGGCTGCATAGTTAAATAGATCTTTAAGCACCTTAATGTTTTCCGTTCACACGTTTTTATGTTAGAACTTATTATTTAAACACCTTTATTGCAATCATTAAATGTTTATTCACCACCCACCTGTGACTAATTTGTCTCAGTTTTGTCTCGAATAGGAATCCTCTTCCATTGATGATCGCTGGAGCAATGCTTCATGTTGATGTCAGTTGGGGAGGCCCCTCAATGCTGTATCACTGAGAAAATGAAGCCATTGGTTCCCCAGAACCCACGAGCGATTTCCTCCCCTCCCCCACACCACCCGCCCCAGGGCCCTGTATGGGGGCTTCAGATTCCTTACCCCCTACACAGGTGCCCAGGTGCCAGCGTGCATGCGTAGGTCAGGTAGGAGTCAGACGAGTTTACACCAGGGCATCATCATAATGGTGCATAGCGAGTTGTCACTACCCTCCTGCCTGCCAAAGAGACTCGCTAACACAGTGTACCTAGGCCCACCACTCTGGTGTATCGATGTTGCAGGAGATAGAAGGACTTTGTGGGGGAAATGAAACCCATGTGCACAGACACAGGCCGCTAGTTAGTGAGGTGCCTGGTGATCAGGGCCTCCCTAGTTGCCCTCGTATGCCTCACTCTAGCTGCCAGCCCTCCAGCGCCTGGGTGGTGTTGCTCAGCATACTCTTCCTTCTCTTCTTCCTTCTCCTGCTTGGCGGCCTCCTCCCAGTGACACCAGGCTGGCTGGCCTCCTCGTCCTCCTCCTCCTCCTAAAGGTCTCTTCTCTGCTGTGCCAGGTTGTGAAGGGCACAGCACAGCACCACAATGCGGGAAGAGATCAGGGGGCTGTATTGTAGGACCCCGTCAGAGCAGTCCAGGCACTGGAACCACGTTTTCAGGAGCCCTATGCACCACTCCACTATCACGCGGGTGGCTACATGGGCCTCATTATTGTGGATCTCCGCCTCAGTCACAGGCCTTCGCACAGGCGTCATCAGCCATGCCTGAAGTGGATAACCCATATCACCAATGAGCCACCCCCGCAGCCTGGGCTCCTCCTCAAAGGCCTCTGGTATGTCAGAGCTCCTGAGAATGAAGCTGTCATGCACACTGCCAGGGTGTCTCAGGCAGGCGTTCATAATGTTCATCTTGTGGTCACAAACCAGTTGGACATTCAGGGAGTGGAATCCTTTTCTGTTGATGAACCTTCGTGGATTTTGCAGCGGGGCCTTGAGGATGATGTGGATGCAGTCGATGGTCCCCCGGTACATTAGTCATCCCCCCAATGGCCATGAACCCTGAAGCCCAGGCTTCCTGCTGGACCTGGTCCAGGTTAAGTTTGATGTACTGTCCTGTCCGGGCAGTATAGGGCTTCTGTAACTTGCTTGACACAGGTGTACACAGTTGACTGGGAAATGTGACATACATCTCTGCTGGAGGTCTGGAAGCAGCCAGTGGCATAAAGGCTCAGAGCGGCCGTCAATTTGACAGCCACCGAGAGTGGGTGCACCTCCCCCCCCCCCCCCCCAACCTCCCCGAACTGCTAGGTCCTGCAACAGGTGGCACAGGTCTCCTTTCGGAGGTGGAGCCGTCGGCGGCACACGTCGTCCCCTGGACGAATGGTGGCCACCTCCTGTCTCTGGTGGCCATCTCCCTCTACTCCTACAAGTGGTAAGGCCTGGGCCTCCTGTGCCCGCAATTCTTCCTCCAGCTCCTCCTCCTCAGCTCCAGCAGCTACCAAAAGAGCAAGATCAATCGGTTGCATCGCAAAAGCCATCTTGTCACTCTGGAGGGGTGGGTTTTGGAGAAGGAGAGAAACACATGTAGAGGTTAAGGAATGCTGCTTGCCCCTAGCGCAGCAACACACACTGCCCATACTGCCCATTTCCCCACCCACATGCCCCCTCAGCATAACAGACACCCCAATCCTCACTCACATGCCCCCCAGAATCACAGCTCCCTTTCTGAGTCTGCAGCAGTGCAATTTTCAAGGGCTTTGTGCACATCCTTCAGCTGGAAGAGTGCTGAGTGCACTAGAACCCAGCAGCATCCACAAGACCCGAGGTCAATGCTGAGATCCGGGTCTGTGCTGCAAATCAGACATTGGAGACCCTGCTGAGCAACAGCTCCCCGCCGCCGCCCCCCCCCCCCCCCCCCCCCACACACACACACTCACAGAGCCCCCTCCCCCAACTCAAAAAACAAAATGGAACGAAAGGACCTCCATAAGCAGCATGGAGCCGCCGGACACTAGGCACTTAACCCCTCACTAACCCTCACTGACGGAAGTCCGAATCAGACTTTTATGGAACATATCTGTTTCAGGCCGATTCCGGTTGGGCGAACGTCGTGTTAAAGGGGAACCTGCCAGTAAAGTTGGGCATGCAGCCGGTTAAGTGGATTGAAAAGCATGCAAATACATTTAAATGGCCATCGCGCCCGTTTTGCGTGGGTTCCCGATTGTGATGGTAAAATCGCCCCCAATGGGTTTAAAACCCATTTTCAGCTTGATATTGGTGCTGGAGTATCCATACTGGCTGATCATATCGATCAACATAATTCCTGTCCAGCCATCAAATATTAAACTCCAAAGTCCAGGGGGAGCTAATCTGCAGGCCATTGGTCAGATCACAGCCACATTATGCCACAAGGGATGAAAAATCACAGAGACCATTTATATTCTACATTATTAAAGCATCTCTTGACTCAGAAAAAATGTAAGTATACAACTGAACGGGAATATAAAGTCCAGCCCCCAGATCCAGTTGGATCACTAGATAGTCATTGGAAGTGGAAGCCCTGGACAACCTTCTCCTTCCTAAGTTCTTATGCACTGAAAATGAATGTAGGGCTCAGGACAACACTATAGCCAAGATCAGCCAGTTTATCACACAGCAGAGAATTAAATTGAGGTCTTCCTAATATGTGCAGAACTTCGTGGTGATGAATTTTTAAAAATAGACATCAAATGCATTGTAAGATAAGCATTCTCATTAAATATATTTCCTCTGAAATCACCCTTCCTTTATTCAGATGAGGGATAGAAATAATTCAATTTCTGCTTAGTTAGACATTTATTTAATGCATGGATTTTGATAATAAATGTGAGCTTTCAAGTAATGGTGAATATGTATGACTATGCTGCCCCTGAAGCCAGGATGGGAGCAACCACTAAACAGGAATGGACTGTAAAGGAGTCCTAAAGTTTACATAACCTTGTGTCCTTTAACTTACTTGTGTTTGACATAGATTTCAAAGTTATAACAATAAATCTCTCAAATCTGGCCCGTTTTTACTTTAAACTCCCTTTGCTGCAGTTCCAGCCTGTCTCCATTGCCACCAAGCAGCTTGTGTCTGGTGCCTTGATGATTGACTGTGTGGACTTCGGCCAAAAACAAAATTCATAATAGATCTTAAAACATCTTGCCAAGGATTGTGAATAAGAATACTTACTGCACCAAAATTCTGAAAGAGGCTGCAGAATATATATGAAGGATAAGTGCAGAAATTCTAAAAGGAAAAGTAGCTAAATATTTTTGTATTAGAAGTCTCAGAATTAAGATTTCTCTTAATTTTCAGCCAAAAGAAATTAGGATTAATTTTAGTGTCATTTTCATTTATCTGTGTTGAATTGAGAAATACTCCCTTTGAAACAAAGAATGCCCACTTCCAGCTCCATAGTATCATGCATTTCTAAAGTTTAAGGTTTATTTATTGGTGTCACAAGTAGGCTTACATTAATGCTGTAATGAAGTTACTGTGTAAATCCCTTAGTCGCCACACTCCGGCGCCTCTTCGGGTACACTGAGAGGGAATTTAGCATGGCCAATGCATCTAACCAGCACGTCTTTTAGGCTGTGGAAGGAAATCTGAGCACCCGGAGGAAATCCATGCAGGCATGGGGAGAATGGGAAGACTCCGCACAGACAGTGACCCAAGCTGGGAATCGAACCCCTGACCCTGGTGCTGTGAGGCAGCACTGCGAACCATTGTGCCACTGTGCTTCTATTCCCTAACTCACTTACTATGCTGATGAAACGATCACCTCAGCTTTAGTCAAGATTCTATTAAGACCAAGCTGCACTCTCTATAAATTTAAGCTCATCCAAAATCTTATGCATATATCTTATCTTCACCAAGCCTTGCTTGTCCATTCACCTCATTGATCTGCATCGGACCTGGTGTCTCATCACCTCAGATATAAAATTATCCCTCTTGTCTTTAATCTCTTGATAGACCCCTCACCCACTCCTCTGAATTCTCCATTCTCTTTCTCCAACTTCTTGCGCGTACCTTCCTCCATATATTCATCCACTAGCAACTGTGTCTTCAGCTGCGAGACTGCATGTCCAGAATTTCTTCTTTAAACTGTTCTGCTCATCATCTTCTTCTCATTCTTTTACATCCTTCTTAAAAAGCCTCTATTTGACCAGATTTTTAGTTATGTCTCTTACTATTTCCTTCTTTGGTTTTCTTTTTCCTTGTATATTTGAAAAGATCTTGGGATGCCTTTCTATGCTAAAGGCAATAAAATAAGACATTGCTAAGGCCGTAATGATGATTGGGTGGTATTGTGCACTGCAACATAGTAATGATACAATATGATTACAGTCAGTTTTGATCACAATTGCACAACTATTAGAAGCAGAGGCTAGATGCTTACAGCTAAGGAGGTAAACTGTTGGAAGGATTCTTATGTCCAATCATTTTCGCATATCTTGATGTGACCAATTATAATTGTGATAGCGGATGGTCACCTATTCCTGAGTTACTAATTTTTTATTCGCTCATGGTACCTGGGTGTTGCTGGCTGGGCGAGCATTTATTACGCATTCCTGATGGCATTGCTGTAGATCTGGAATTCCATGTAGGCCATGGAAGATTTCTTTCCCTAAAGGACATTCGTGAACCAGATGGGTTTTTATGACAACCGACAATGATTTCATGGTCACGATTAGACCAGATTTTTATTGAATTTAAATTTCACCATCTGCCATGGTGGGATTCAAACCAGCTCCTCAGAGAATTACCCCAAGTTCATAAGAACATAAGAAATAGGAGCAGGAGTCAGCCATCTAGCCCCTCAAGCCTGCCCCGCCATTCAATAAGATCATGGCTGATCTGATAGTGGTTTAGTTCCACTTACCTGCCCGCTCACCATAACCCTTAATTCCCTTATTGATCAGAAATCTATCTACCTGTGACTTAAACATATTTAACGAGGTAGCCTCCACTGCTTCAATGGGCAGAGAATTACAGAGATTCACTACCCTCTGAGAGAAGAAGTTCCTCCTCAACTCTGTCCTAAACTGACTCCCCCTTATTTTGAGGCTGTGTCCTCTAGTTCTTGTTTCCTTTCTAAGTGGAAAGAATCTCTCTGCCTCTACCCTGTCTAGCCCCTTCATTATCTTATATGTCTCTATAAGATCACCCCTCAGCCTTCTAAACTCCAACAAGTACAGGCCCAATCTACTCAATCTCTCTTCATAAGCTAACCCCCTCATCGCCGGTATCAACCTGGTGAACCTTCTCTGTACTCCCTCCAAGGCCAATACATCCTTCCGCAAATAAGGGGACCAAAATTGCGTACAGTACTCTAGTTGCGGCCTCACCAGTACCTTGTACAATTGCAGAAAGACCCCCCTGCTTTTATACTCCATCCCCTTCGCGATAAAGGCCAACATCCCATTTGCCTTCTTGATCACCTGCTGCACCTGCAAACTGAGTTTTTGCGATTCATGGATTATTAGTCCAGTTCTTGGATTATTAGTCCAGTGACAATACCACAATATCACTGCCTCCCCTACAAGATTATCCAGAGGCGGGGCCAGGGGGGCTGATGGCAATGTGATAGCGTTCACTGTCTGATACTAACTGCAACTTCCGAATGTTGCAATGTATGTTTGCCTGAAGTTGCAGCCTGTCATTCAGGATTCTGCCACAGGCGGTGCTGCAAATCCACCCCAGCATCAGCAGCCATTGAAACCTCCAGCTCCTACATGGCTGTTAGAAATCCTATTAAAAGTTAACACCATGTTCAATCAGCTGTAATTGGATTTTTAATGGTGATATGAGTTTTAAAATAATAAGTACATTGCTAAATATCTTCATTGTGATTAATTAGTTGTTTTTTTAAATAAAAATATACTTTTTCACTAATAGCTTTTTCAGAATACTCCAGCTTTTAACTTCACCCATGTGTATGCCCCAATCTTTAATTTGCTTGATGTAAACAATTTTTAAAACGATTTTATTTTTCTGTTTTCTCTTTCCTGTTTGGGTGTTGGTGAAAATCCTTTATTGTGATTGGATGCTTGGACAGGCAGGTGACTCCAGCTCCACTCTGGGAATGGCCAGTAAAGAAACACCACAATCAGTTCCAGGACAACTGCACGGTGAGAGAGGGAAACTCTCAGAATAGGAGCTCACTACATCCCTTTGAGGTCAGTGGCAAATACCCTTGTGTTGTGATGGATTTCAAACTCCAGATGATTATGGACAATGCAGAGAATTAAAGTTTATTTATTTATCACAAGTAAGGTTTACATTAACACGGCAATGAAGTTACTGTGAAAATGCCCTAGTCGCCATATTCCGGCACCTGTTCGGGTACACTGAGGGAGAATTTATCGTGGTCAATGCACTTAACCAGCATGTCTTTCGGACTGTGGGAGGAAACAGGAGCACCCGGAGGAGTAGGTATGGGGAGAACGCGCAAACGCCACACAGTCAATGACCCAAGCCAGGAATCGAACCCGGGTCCCTGGCACTGTGAGGCAGCAGTGCTAACTACTATGCACCATGCTGCCCGGAGAGACTTGGAAGGGGAGACTTTAATATGGGAAAACAAGGAGAAACCTTTAATAACACGCATTCTCGGAATGCAGTGGAAGCTGGGTTATTGAATTTATCTAAGGCAGAGCTAGACAGATTTCTGACAGACAAGGGAGTCAAAGGTTATGGGAGGGCAGACAACAAAGTGGAGTTGAGACTACAAATCAGCCATGATCTTATTGAATGGCAGAGCGAGATCGAAGGTCCGAATGGACTACTCCTGCTCTTAAATCCTATCTTGCTATTGTACCAATGTGCATACACAACCAAATATAATTAAAATGCTTTCTATTTGAAAATGGATTTTGTCATTGCATTTTTCTGCAGGATACTAGCCAGGAATTTCTTGGGGTTTCTCCAAATCAGCTGCCATAAATTTGATGCGAGTTCAATCCTTATCATCAGGGTTGCGGAGAGTGAGTCAAAAATTGGAGGCCGGGATCAAGTTCCTCAGGGAAGATGTTGGGTCAGGCTGCCTGATTGTGGGATTTTGGTGATGCTGGATCCAGTGGGTAAGAGGAAGAATTGAGAAGTGGAGAGACTTGGGAAACCTGGGCAGCCAGAGTTAAATTTGAAAAAGTGGATAATTATAAAGCCCACAGCATGCTATAATATTTAAATGTTCACTCAGTCTTCCATGAGATGGATGATCAGACCCAGGCCCAATCCTCTTCCCATCCCACCTCCTTGAAATCAGAAGTCGGTGAGTTGGAGGCAGAATGGAGTCAGGATTTAGATTTATCTCTTGCAATGCAAACACATCCATCTAATTTACTTCACTTTATGACTCATCACTTCTGTTCTGGAACAAAGAACAGTACAGCACAGGAACAGGCCCTTCGGCCCTCCAAGTTTGTGTCGAGCACATTTACCTATCTAGAGCAACCGCTTATATTCCCCGTTTGTTCATATGTCTAATGTAACTGTCTCAACCACCTCACTTGGCAATGCATTCCAGGCCCCATCACCCTCTGTGTAAAAAAACTTCCCCGCACATCTCCACTGAAACTTTCCCCCCTTATCTTGATCTTGTGCCCCCTTGTAATTGTCATTTCTGCCCTGGGATAAAGCTTCCAACTGTTCGCCCTATTTATACCTCTCATAATTTTATAAACCTCTCTCAGGTCGCTCCTCAGCCTCTGTCTTTCCATGGAAAACAATCCCAGTTTATTCAATCTCTATATTCTGTTCTGTTTTGCTTTGTTGTTGTTCGGTATTTTCTGTCAAATTCATCCACCGTATACTGTCTAATCAACTCTGCCTTCCATCATTCCTGTTTCACATCATCTGTTCTTATCCACAAATCCACCAGAGCCTCTTTCTACCATTGTCCAAAACTTCCTCCTATCCTGTTTTCTTGTTTAGAGCCTCTTCCCTTCCAATTCAGATCTACTTTTTTCCTCCATTCTCCTGCCTTACCATTCCTCCATTTTACCACCTTCTTTCCCAACTCTTGGTAATAGGGTTGTGAAGCATCTTGCACCTGCAATATGTATGGAGTTTTCTCCCTAAACTCTTCTACTTTGTTCCATCTTTCACCATTTTCCAAACCTTCATTCTGTTCTTATTTCTATAAGTTAGAAGATTAAGAGGTGACTTGATCGAATCATTTAAGATCCTGAGTGATCCTGACCGGCTGAATGTGGAGAGGATGTTTCCTCTAGTCGGAGAATCTAGAAGTAGGGGTCACTGTTTAAAAATAAGGGGTCACTCATTTAAGAAAGAGATGAGGAGAATTTTTTTTTCCCTAAGGGTCATGGAACTATCTTCCACAAAAGGCAGTGGAAGCATAATCATAGAATCCCTACAGTACGGAAGGAGGCTATTCGACCCATTGAGCCTGTACCGACAACAATCGCGCCCAGGTCCTATTCCCAAAACCCCACACATTTAGCCTGCTAATCCCCCTGACACTAGGGTCAATTTAGCATGGCCAATCAACCTAACCCACACAACTTTGGACTGTGCGAGGAAACCGGAGCACCTGGAGGAAACACACACAGACACGGGGAGAAAGTGCAAAGCCCACACAGTCACCCGAGACCGGAATTGAACCCAAGTCCCTGATGCTATGAGGCAGCAGTGCTAACCACTGTACCACCTGAATCTTTGAATGTTTTTAAGGCAGAGCTAGATAGATTCTTGATTAACAAGAGGGTGAAAGATTATTGGAGGTACGCAGGAATATGGGGTTTAGGTTACAATCAAATCAACCATGATCTTATTGAATGGCATAGCAGTTAGGCTTGAGGGACCAAGTGGCCTACTCCTGCTCCTAATTTGTATGTTTGTATGTATGTTCATAATTAGACCATCTGTCATTTGTGAAACCACCCAATATATTTCACTGTATTAAATTCATCCTGCAAAGATGGGAAGAGGTGAGGGAAGGAGAGATTTCAAGGCAAGGATGAGATTTTGGAATGGTTGTGTTGATGGACTGACAGGTGAAAGTCTCTAGTGCAAAACCAAGTGTAAACTGCTGATGTTCTGTCTGTCTCTCTCTCTCTCTCATCCAGTGCCGGATTTAGGCATAAGCTAAACAAGCTACAGCTTAGGGCCTCACAATCCGCAGGGGCCTCACAAAATTTCAGAAGGTTTACAATGTAGAGAACATTTAAGAGCAGATACCAGAAAAGAAAAAGAAAGCACCAGCTTGAAGAGCAACTCAAAAAATTACCAAAATCTATGAGAGAGATCAAGCCAGCCAAATGATAAATATGTCATCAGTAAATGCATTCATTTGAAAATAATTTGTATTTTTCACTTAAAAACCTTGCTTTTAAATAATTAAAAGGCATAATTATGTTTTCAATTTTTTTGTGGCGACCCAAGGTCATGTTTTGGTACGCACCTTTGTGAGACCTTTTGGTGTAACTTTTTAACAAGGGGCCTCCAAACTTTATATAGCTTAGGGGCTCACCAAGTCTAAATCCAGCACTGCTCTCATCCTTCTATTTTATATATGCTTGTTTCAGAATGCAATTTCCTGTCAATGCCACAAGTTTGCTGAACTAGCTCAGCACATGAAACAAGTCCAGGAGGAATTTTAGTCAAGTGACTGTAGAATATACAAGACAGAGGGTCTCTGGTCCATTAGGTGGAGTTTGGTAAGTTTACATTTCTGTGTGATAATGGTAAGAGTGTAGAATCATAGAATCCTACGGTGCAGAAGGAGGCCATTTGGCCCATCGAGTCTGCACCGACCACAATCCCACCCAGGCCCCATCCCCATAACTCCATGCATTTATCCTGGTTCATACCCCTGACACTAATGGGCAATTTAGCATGGCCAATCCACATCTTTGGACTTAGAACCTGCCACTAAATGGTGTAGTCAAGGCAAATTGTTCAATATGAAGGTAGATTGGTCCATGGGGGACAAAAAAAAAGAAGGATTTGGTGCTTTTATACGATGGAGTATGGTGAGTAGGAAGGTCATGTGGAGCATAATCACCAGCTCAGACCTCCAGAGCCACATGGCTTGTTGCTGTGTTGTAAATTCAATGTGGTTCTGTGGAATACAAATGTGAGTTGTTCTTTAGCCAGTGATTCCTGATCATAGGCTTTTTCTCAACTTAAACCAGAGGAGCATATGTTTTGCAGATTCTCACTGTGTCAAAATTAGTCAAGATGCAACTTCCATCTGTAAAAACCATGATATGTAATGCATTGTCATTGTTCAACAGAGAAGAAAAGCTGTTTTAAACAGGATGTAAGTGGGATAAATTGAAGCTTTAAACTGCAATAACAAGAAGCTTTAAAGTAAATCAGGCACTGTGAAGTAATTGCACAATACCTTGGAAAGGAACCAAGTTCAGTGGCTCCTAAGCATACTCTCCATTGGTAAATGCAGCAGCCACCTTTCCAATGAACAATTACAATATTCCCCTGACAGCTCAAAGCAGTAGACTTAAAACAAGGTTCTTTTCTGATAAGCAACTTATGGAAAAATACAGAGTGATTAATGTTTCTTTCAAAAAATCCATTGTTATTGTTCAAAACAGTGTAAAATATCAGAATTTATGCCTACCTATATACTTATAAAAATGGCACATCAAATTTGTGTGTTTTTTCCCTTTTGCAGTTTGGGTGTCACACTTGTTTACATGCAAATAAATGTCTGTATCTGCCCTCTATTCATTGGCCACATTATGTATTCATGAGGAATTCACCTTCTCAAGGGCAATTAGGCATGGGCAATAAATGTTGGCTTAGTCAGCGACAACCACATCATGTGAAGGAATAAACAAGAAGCAACACAACACAATTAGACAAGTTAGAAAATTCCAACCAACAAATAGGAAATCAGGAGTTCTGTTATGGGGAGAGGAGGAGTTCTGCCACTGGGAATGAAGTTCAGAAAACTAGAAACCAGAAGTGGACCATTAGTGATACCACCTAAAAACTGTGAACCAATCAAGATAGTTTTTGAAAACTCCATTCAGTTACCATGGCTGGGTTTTTCTGGCTGCCCCCTTGGCAGGTTTTCCGGTGGCTTGTCATTGGCTACCGGCAGGATCTTCCAGTCTCTGCCAATGCCAATGACCATATGCGTTGTTCACTGGCCGTGCTGCCGGGGAACCCATCACAGGGGCTTGCCATTGGCAGGACCAGGAGATCCTGTCACTGAGAAGGGCTGGAAAATCCCTTATCCTGTCGACACTACATTTTCAAGAAGTTAATTAATCTTGTCTGTAAGGTAGCATTTTCAGTTTGAAAAATCTCTGCAATAATCATTTTCTTTAAATGCCTGTATCCTGCAGTTACATGAGAAGCCTGAACCCCCATTTGCCAGGTTTATCATTGTTAGCTGAAGAGGCCAGCGAAAACAGCATCCTGCAACTCTCAACACGGACTGGTGCTTACAATAGCCATTGAATATACAAACATACAAATTAGGAGCAAAAGTAGCCCATTCAGCCCTTCAAGCCTGCTCCACTACTCAATAAAATCATGGCCAACCTAATGGTGCCCTCAACTCCACATTCTCCCTTATCCTTATAATAATCTTTGACTATCTTGTAAGTCAGGAATTTATCTACCTCTGCCTTCAAAATATTTTGTGACCCAGCCTTTATCTCTCTCCGAGGAAGAGAGTTCTAAAGATTTGTGACCCTCTGAGGGAAAACAAATTCTTCTCATCAATGCCTTAAATTTGAAACCTCTTATTTTTAAACTGTGTTCCTTAGTTCTAGCCTCTCTGACAAGGCGAAACGTCATTTCAGCATCCAGCAACTTGTATGTTTCAATAAGGTCACCTCTCATTCTTCAAAATTCTAATGGATACAGGCTCAACCTGTCTAACCTTTCCCCGTAAGATAACCCTCCCATCCCAGGTATCAGTCATGAACAACTTTAGTGTTGCAAAGACATTTTACCAAAAAGTCTTGAAAAGTACAATGAGTCCTGCTCTACAGATTTTTGGTAAATAGTTATCAAAGGGTAAAATAAGGTTTAATATACTTACTGGGTCTTACTGTAAAAAAAGATGCTGAATAGGAAGACAATAAATAGATGCTCCCTGGCATGCAGAGAGCTTGTATGTAATTTTGCTATTTATTTATCTAACTGACAGCATTCCATTAGAAAAACATTGGGCGGGATTTTCCAGCCGTGCTCACCCCAAGTATGGAAAATCCCACCCAAGGTCAACGGACCTTTTCATGGCTGTGTCCCGCCCGGTATGATTCCCATGGTGGGCGGGACGGGAAAATTCCACCCATTATTTATTTTCCAGAAACCAATCACTTCACTGTAACTGGGGCGTACATGTCTTGCAAGCAACTTCTCAAATTCTTTCACAAGATCTATCTAGCACCTTTCCACTTCCACATCATATCACGACATCTTTGTCTCATTGTGATCAATGTCATTAGAGATCTATTGTTATGATGGTCTTCAGTTTTCAATTTACGAAATTAGATCTGATTTAATTCTGATCTTCTGATCTTAAGCTTCAAGTTTCAACTCAATTTCACTGATTCAAATTCCAAAATGAAAGATCCAAAGGTAACTGAACTCAAAACCATTATTATACTTTTACCTTGGAAAAAGATATCATTTTAAACTTTCCTTCACAGTTACAGAAAATGATATCCCGGAAATGTATGTATCTTTATAGTGTCTTTCTGTACCTGGTCTCATTGGATCAGGTTTCACAATAGAAATAACAAGGCTAACAGCGCCGATTGTTATTTACATGGTCATCTGCTGCCCTTATCCAGTCTGGCCTACATATGACATCAAACTCACAGCAACATGTGTGACTTTTAACTGCCCTCTGAAATAGCCCAACAAGCCATTCAGTTGTACACAATTTCGACAGAAAATTGAATCGGAATAAAACCAGGCAGGCCAGCTGACATTGACCTAGACATTGGAAATAATGATGGCACATCCTGCTGAGTCAACCTTGCAAAGTCTTTGTTTCTAACTTCTGGGGCTTTGTGCCAAAATTGGGAGAGCTGCCCCACATGCTTGTCAAGCAATAGCCTGACTTAATCATACTCCTCCATCACCATCCCTGGGTATGTCTTGTACCAGCAGCAGTACGGCCTACTAGAAGTGGCGACATAGTGGAATACCCCCTGACAGGGAGTATCCCTGGGGGTCCTCAACATCCGGGACAATGAGATTTCATAGCATCAGGTCAAACATTGACAAAGAAACCACCTCTCCTTCGGCTGATGAATCACTTGGAAGAAACAGTGAGAGTAGCAAGAGCACAGAATATACTCTCTCTGTGAACTTCAATGTCCATCACTAAGTGTGTCCTGGCAACGCCATTATTGACTGAACTGGCCAATCCTGAAGGATATGTCTGCCAGTCTTGGCCTGCAGCAGGTAATGAGAGAACCAACAAGAGCGAAAAACCTATTTGACGCCATCCTCACCAACATACCTGGCCCAAATCCATCTGTCCATGATGGCATTAGTAAGAGTGACCAATGTGCAGGCCTTGTGGAGACAAAGGTTGGAATTCTCTGTCTGTTCAGGCCGGCAGGATTTTCTGGTCCCCCCTGCCGTGTGTTTCCTGATGGGAAATCCCATTGACAGCGGTGGGACCAAGGGATCCCACCGCCAGTGAGCGGCATGCCACTTTCCACTGCCAAGAAAAATGCTGGGGGAAGGCTGGAGAATCTTGCCCATAGTCTTATCTTCAGACTGAGGATATTCTCCATCTTTTTGTCTGGTACTACCACCTTGCTAAATTGGATTCATTCAGAACAGATTAAGCAACACAAAACTGGGTTTGCACGAGGCCCTGTGCAATATCAGCAACAGCAGAATTCTATTCAACTACAACCTATAACATCATTTCTCAGTATAGCCCTCACTCGATCATATGCATCAAGCCATGAGGCCAACCTTGATTCAGTGACAAGTTTAGGAGAGCATGCCAGAAGCAGCATCAGGCATACTTTAAAATGAGGTGCCAATCTGGTGAAGCTACAACACAAAACTACACACATGCTAACTGCTGAATCCCCATCTCGAGTATGTACTAAGCAATCCCACAAACTACCCCAATTTATAAGCAGGGGAGCCCAGCCCATCATGCAAAAGACAAGGCTGAAGCATTAGCAACCATCTTCAGCCAAAAGTGTTGAACTATTAAGACCACATCTGTCTCCTCTAGAGGTTCCCAGCACAACAAATGCCAGGCTTCAGTCAATTTGAATTACTTCATGTAATATAAAGACATGGCTGAAAACACTGGAAACAGCAAAGCCTCTGCGCCTTGAAAACACTCGGGCTGTAATACTGGAGTCTTGTGCTCCACAACAAGCAACGCTTCTCAGCAAGTTGTTCCAGTACAGCTATGGCACGGCATCTATGTGACAGTGTGGAAAATTGCCTAGGTATGTCCTGTCCACAAAAAACAGGACTAATCCAAACTAGCCAATTACTGCCCCATCAGTCTGGTCTCAATCAAATGCAAAATGATGGAAGATGTCACCGACAGTGCTATCAAACAGCACTTAGCAATAACCTGTCCACTGATGCTCAGTTTAAGTTCCACCAGGGTCACTCTGCCCCAGACGTGATTATAGCTTTCATTCAAACATGAAAAAGAAAGCTGAATTCTAGAGGTGACATGAAAGTGACTGCCCTTGATTTCAGTCAGCATCTGACTGAGTGCAGCTTCAAGGAGCCCTGGTAAAATTTAAGTCAATGGGAATCAGGAGAAAATTTCTTCTCTGGTTGGAGTCATAACTAGAACAAATTAAAGGCTAGTCACTGTAGCCCATGACTTCACTATAGGAGTTTCTCAGGGTGATGTCTTAGGTACAACCACATTCAGCTGCTTCATATATGACCTTCTGACCATCATAACATTAGAAGTGGTGACATTCGCTGATGTTTGCACAGTGTTCAATACCATTTACAACTCCTCAGATACTGAAGCAGTGCATGTCCACATGCAGCAAGACCTAGGCATCATTCAGTCTTGGGCTGATAAATGACAAGTAACATTCGCACCCACACAAATGTCAGACAATTACCATCTCCAACAACAAAGAATCTAACAAACTCCCTTTGACAATCAACGTATTATCATCTTGGAATCTCCCACTAACAATTTTTTGGGGGTTTCCATTGACCAGAAACTGAACTTGACAAGCCATTTAAGCACTATAGGTCGGAGCCTGAGAATTCTGCAGTGGGTTACTGACCTTCCCGAAGCCTGTCCACCATCTTCAAGACAGAAGCCAGGAGTGAGGTGGAATACTTTTCATTTGTCTGGATGAGTGTAGCATCAACACTCAAGATGCTTGACATCATCCGGCACAAAGTAGGCTATTTGATCAGCATTCCACCCATAACCTTAACATTCACTTCCTCCGACACTCATGCACAGTGGCAGTAACGTGTATAATATAGAAGATACATTGCAGCAACTCAGCAGACCTATGATAGCACCTTCTAAACTATTGACCTCTACCACTTAGCAGTACAGGGGCAGCAGATGTATGGGTATACCACCAGTTGCTAGCTCACCTCCAAGCCATGCATCATACTGACAAGGAATGCTATTCTCTCACTCCCATTGCATCAAAATCCTAAAATTCCCCCCCACCCCCCCAGCTACCCCCAACAACATTGTGGGTGCACCTTTACCATATGAGCTGCAGCGACTCAAAAAACTGGCTCACCACCATCTTCTCAAGGGCAATTAAGGATGGGCAATAAATGCTGGCCTTTCCAGTGATGCCCTTATGCTACAAACAAATAAAAGGAAAAACTATTAATAGAAACCACAGGAAATGTTATTAGCACAGTTTCTAAGTATCCAGATACACATATGGAGTTATGAGCTGCGAAATGTGCTTGCAGTGACAGTTAACATTGCCAGAAGTGGCACAGACTGCAAATCCATAGTTAGAAATTCCTTGGGAACATTGGGGCAGATGGTGGTTTGGTGGCAATATCACTAGACTGTTAGTCCAGAGGCCCATGCTAATGCTCTGGGAGCATGGGTTCAAATCCCACCACAGCATCTGCTGTAAATTAAATTAAGTTAATCTCCTTGGAATATGAAACTAGCCTCAGTAATTGTGACCATGACAACTATTGTTTAAAGCTGAAAAAAAACAATCTGGTTCACTAATGTACATTCAAGGCAATCTGCTGTCCTTACCTGATCTCCTTACCTGATCTGCTTTACTTGTGACTCCAGACCCACAGCAATGTAGTGGATTTTTAACTAATCTCTGAAATGGCCTAACAAACCATTCAGTTCAAGGGAAACAAATGCTGTCATGCCAGCAATGCCCACATCCCATGAAATAATAATGAAGACATTGTTGTATCTTTGCATAATAGTATATAATGTGATATCCATTGAGTATGGTCATCAATTTGATATTCCGTAGATAGCAGTGTAGACTGAGAGTGCGTTATTAATAGCGTACTATTCTATTGGGAGAAAAGGAGAACTTGGATGGGAATTTCCCATTCACCACCACCTTAATTTTGTGGCAAAATCTCTTTTATTAGTGGGTAGAGAGAACCTCAAACATGAAATGAAGGTCATGATTTACCGGATCACAGTGACTCTCACTCCCCTATATGCTTCAGAGTTTTAGACAACCTACGGCAGGCATTTCAAAACACTGGGATGTACCACCAGTGGTGGTTTTGCTAAATCCTCCTAATTCAGTAGTCAGAAAGATGGTCCAGCAGCACCATCCTCTCCCAAATCAACATGCTAAACATCGAAGTGCTAATCACTCAAAACCAGCTATACTGGGTGGGACATGTTGGTCATACATCTGACACCAAACTCCTCCAGAAACTGCTCTACCCCGAAATCGGTCATGGCAGGACACTCCTTAGAGGACAGCAGAAACATTTAGTCCTCAAAGTACCCCTGAAGAGGTCAAACATTCTTTCCAACTCATAGGAGTCTTTGGCTTGTGAGTGACCAAAATGAAGGAGGTTCATTCGGGAAGACACCAAACGTGTCGAGAGAGTTTATCAGGAACACTCAGTGGCGAAATCAAGGTATCAGAGAAAGCGCACAAGCTACCAAACAACTCATCTACCTGGCCCTCCAGGCACCACCTGCCTCACAACTGGAAGCGTCTGCAGATTGCGCATTAAATTTATCATCCATCTCAGAATCCATCAACTGGAGTGGAAGCAAGTCATCATTGATCCCAAGGGTTTGCCTAATAAGGAGAATCTGTTAATAGCGAACACTGCAGTGTTCTATTAGTACTAGTGTGCTATGTGATTTTCTATTCATAATAGTGTCTGTGGTATTCCATGAATAGTAGTGTAATTGAGGTATTCTCTTGATCATAGTATACATGCGGGATTCCTTAGGCAGTAGCATACACTGTTACATCACACGTATGAGTTCATTCTTACTTCATTCGATGTTACATACTGATTTGAAGATTGCTTGGCTGCGTTGAATCCAAGATTATTGTAAAGACAGAGGAAGAGACAATGTGAGACATAACCACAATTGATCATATTTTGTTTTGTTTTCATCACATGTGGGAAATAAATATCCGTCCGGAAGGGATTGTGGAATGAGATTGACTTCACTCTTATTCTTAGATTTTCTCATCCTGGTACATACATTTTTGTTCTAATCATGAATCTCTGTATGAACTTGCATCTATGACACAGAGATTAATTCACCAGGAGTGTAAATTTGCAAATGATTGATTTGCTTAAAAAAGATAAATATCATTGAATGTTTCTAAACTTTGGCCTTTTGTATAATAAACTCAGCAACTTGAGATAGTATGAGAAAAGACCACTTGGCCAATCAAACCTAATTTTTCATACAAGATGTGCAATTTACCTTCTTATAAACTCTATATAGCTCATTCATTTAATCTCTGGGGGGAAAAGCTTACAGAAATACCCCCAATTTGCAGGTGAAACTTCAGATTATCAATTCTTTCAAGATTTATTTATTTTACTT
The DNA here is from genome assembly GCF_964213995.1 of Mustelus asterias. Lineage (NCBI taxonomy): Eukaryota > Metazoa > Chordata > Chondrichthyes > Carcharhiniformes > Triakidae > Mustelus > Mustelus asterias. The sequence continues at coordinate 66,548,761 of NC_135807.1, read as the reverse complement.
CATCTCAGCGTGGCTCCTGAGGTCCGTCCATGGTGGATAGTGGTGAGTTGGCATGGAGGTTCTACGGGCCAAGATTGATGGGTGGAGTAGCATCGATTGTCATGAGTTGGCAATAAAGTTTATTTATTGGTCACAAGTAAGGCTTACATTAACACTGCAATTAGGTTACTGTGAAATTCCCTTAGTCGCCACAGTCTGGTGCCTGGTCAGGTCAATGCACCTAACCAGCACATCTTTCAGAATGTGGGAGGAAACTGAAGCACCCGGAGGGAACCCACGCAGACAGGAGGAGAGTGTGCAAACTCCACACAGACAGTGACCCAAGCTGGGAATCGAACCTGGGTCCCTGGCTCTGTGAAGCAGCAGTGCTAACCACTGTGCTACCGTGCCATCCCAGTTGGCTATAAGGGACAATTGGGTTGAATGGGGACTTATGCATTGGCGCGAAGTTGGAATAAGAGCTTTAAGGGTTTGTGGGGATTTGGAAGGGCATGAGTTAACACGGAGGGTATGAGAGGCCATTAGGAGTGGTTGGAGACATGGGTTGAAATGGAGGATATGAGGGGCCATTAGGGGTGGGTGGACAGTATGGGTTGGCATGAGCTGGCATGGATGGAGCATGGGTAATGGATGGGAGTTTGAGGGAGTGTGAGAGCTATAGGTCTAATATTTAAGAATCAAGCTCATCTTGGCATTTGGCAGCTTCTGTTGCCTCTTCTAATCTGTGTCTGAGGTGGTGGACCCGACTCCAGTTCACACTCCCCTCCCTGGAATGACCATCCTGCTGTCTTGGCCACAATTTCGTGAGGAGGTGTGGCAAGCCAAGAAAGCAAATTTCATATGTTTGAATGAAACCAAGCTGTTGCTTCAATAGGCCTGAGAAAGGTTGCATTCAGATTGAGAAATAATCCCAAGAAATAGACATCTCCCAAACGGAAATCTGTAAATTCAGCTATTCTGAACACAGCACACATGACTGCCAGGATGTGGCAGAGCATTCTGTTTGTGAGTGAACTACTGAAGTGTTGCTTTCAATTATGGTAGTATATCCTCTTTAATCTTCCCGTTTTAGTCAACAAGTTCCTGTTTGTTTTGTTTACAAGTGTTCGCTATTTAGGTAATTATTCTCCACTGTTCAGTGCTCCAAAATGTTTCTCAAAGAATTCCTACAGATGATTATCTGACAGAATGTTTCTGATACATTAGAAAATAAATTAACTAAATAATCTGCCATTCAGTAAGAGCTGGAAATTTATTTTATAATTGCTAAATAATAAGGGCAGTATGGTGGCACAGTGGTTAGCACTGCTGCCTCACAGCGCCAGGGTTCAATTTCGGCCTTGGGTGACTGTCTGTGTGGGTTTCCTCCGGGTGCTCCAGTTTCCTCCCACAGTCCAAAGATGTGCGGGTTAGCTTGATTGGCAAATTGCCCCTTAATGTCAGGGGGACTAGTAGGGTGGTAAACACATGGGGTGAAGAGGATAGTGCCTGGGTGGGATTGTGGTCGGTGCAGACTCGATGGGCCGAATGGCCGCCTCCTGCACTGTAGTGATGCTATGCTATGAATTTATCATTTACTAAGAGCTGGAACGTCATCTACTACTGTGAACAGGAACAGCTGTAAATTTAAACCTGACCAATACAGGAAGAGTTAGCTCAGTTTTGATGGATATTAGGTTGAAGAAGCTTCAATGACATACCCTTTCTCAATTATGATTGTTATGCTGAAAAATGGAGCACATATTCAATTTTTCAGGCTCACCAAGATCCGAGATGGGAAGCGGAAGTTCAGCTCCTCTCACCCAAACTTGTCTCTCAAATATGATTGTATATTTGACAGCGAATCTAACCTTGAATGACTTCAGGTCAATAAAGTGACGGAGGGAAGATTGTTGATGAAGCAACTGAAAAAGGTTGGGTCTAGGACGCTACACTGAGAACCTCCTGCAGCAGTGTTCCAGGACTGAGATAGTTGACCTTCAACAACCACAGACATCTTCCTTTGCGCCAGGTACGAGTCCAGCCAATGGAGAGTTTTCTCCCTGATTCCCATTGATTCCAGTTTTGCCAGGGCTCTCTGATGCTGCACTCAGATAAATGTTACCATAATGTCAAGGGCAGTCATTCTCACCTCATTTCTTGAGTTCAGAGGGGCGATTCTCCCAGCCCGCTGTGCTACTCTAGCAGTGTAGCAGGCCAGGAGATATAAGTGGAGGCAGTTTAGTGGGCTCCCCACTGAGCGCCACGGCCTCCAGGTGTTTCCGGCTTTGTCGGCTTTGCATCAGAAATCGGAGCAGAGCTGAATAAATTATTAAGATGAGTATTTAAATCTCATTAGCAGACTGAAGTCTCTGGGCCCACTAGCCTCTCCCCACCACCCAGCCCCCTTCCCCTTCAGGTGTGTTTCACTCCAGTGGGGTTTACAACAACTCCCCACTAATGAGGAGCTGGCAGCCCAACCCTGCTGGAGTGAAGGGGGCCATGTAGGGCTACCCAGGGTGAAGGGGGTGCCCCCTGGGCATTGCCAGCTTGGCAGTGCCAACCTGATCCCCAGACACTGCCCAAGGGGCAAAGTGGCAATGCCCTGGGAGTACCTTGGCATTGCCCAACAAGTATTGGGCAATGCCAAAAGGGCAGGGTCAGAGGGGGGAGATCGGTGGGGATGGGGGGGACCCGCTGCCTCTCTGCACTCAGTGGTGACACAGGGAGGGAGCCGAGTGATCGGGACTGGATATTGGGGTGAGGAGGTGTCAGCCTGTGGGGGGGGGCTGCGGGGTTAGGTCAGGGAGATCAGAACTGCAGGGCAGGGTGAAGATCGAGGCCACCCAGAGGGAGGTAGGGTCGGGGCTGGTCCAAACACGTCCAGGTGCCCAGCGATCGGGTGGGGAGTGGGAGGGGGGGGGGGGGGGGGGGGTAGGGAGGTCGGAGTAGCAGTGAGTAGTCTGCTGACCAGGCAGAGCGGGCTACTGCACATGCGCCAATCTCAGCACTGACAGATTGGCACATGCGCAGTGGCCCATTGAGCGCTATGCTGCCGGCCTCTCCACTGGGAATAGGCCCCAACCACTGATTTTTAACAAGATTCATGCCAGGGCACTCTGTATTGCACAGAGTGTGGGAGATTCATTTTCAAAATCCCGCTGAAATATACCAGTGGAATTTACTCCAGTTTTAATGTGAATTTGGCACTTAGAATTTTTTTGGGAGAACCGCCCCCCAGATCTTTCATCCATGGTTTGGACCAATGAGGTCAGGAACTGAGTGGTCTTCGTGGAACCCAAACTGAGTGTCAGTGAACAGGTTATTGCTGAGTAATGGCCTCATGGTCACTGGATAGCACTGTTAATGACATCTTCCATCACTTTACAGATGATTGAGAGTAGACTGATGGGACAGTAATTAGCCATATTGGATTTATCCTGCTTTTTGTGGACATACCTGGGAAATTTTCCACATTGCTGGGTAGATACCAGCAGGTTGTTTTTTATTCATTTAACGGGATGTGGGCGTCGATGACTGGGCCAGCATTTATTGCCTGTCCCTAACTGCCCTCCATTTCAGAGGGCATTTGAGAGCCAATCACTCTGCAGTCACATGTAGGCCAGATCAGGTAAGGACGGCAGATTTCCTTCCCTAAAGGGCATTAGTGAACCAGATGGGTTTTTCCAACAATCGACAATGGTTTCATGGTCATCATTAGATTTTCAATTCCAGGTTTTTATTGAATTCAAATTTCACCATCTGCCATAGTGAGACTCGAACCCAGGTTCCCAGAGCGTTACTGTGGGTTTCTGGATCACTAGTCCAGTGACAATACCACTACACCACTGCCTCCCCTTATGCTAGTAGTTGTCCTGCTGCTGGCACCCTGGTTCTCCTGGCAGCTTGCAATCATACTAACATTTCTGTCACCGGAGGTCAGGTCTAAAAAAAACGATTGGTTGAAAGTTGGAAGCTGGAAGTTGAGTAAGTCAGTATCTCTGTCAAGGAAAGATCCAGCAACATTTTTCCTGGAAGAGAGAAATACAGACTAATGATCAATTTGTGCAGTGAGGACATTTCTGAAGACTGCAGCCTTCAGTGATGACTTTTTAAAATGTTGCTGCAAAGGCAAATGGCTGTAGTGATTTGTGGTTGTCACCTGGCTTGGGGACCAATTGGGACTCAGAGTGGGTAATCACCCCAGGGGGTTGAGGCCTCTTTGGAAGGAGACATGTAGGAAGTGAGGTGCAGCCATGTGGCTGCTGTTTCCTTCTTAATAAATCCTTTTTGTATTCACCAATGAAGTCTGAAAGTGCATCATTACAGTGGCCTTATGCAGAGCTGAAAGTTACATTCCATAATATGGGTGCAGGCTGCCTGGTTTGAATTGGCTACTCTCTCATTAGTGGAAATTTTTATCAGTCAGGGAAATCCTGTGAGCCTGGATACGTTAAAGAGCTGGAAGTCTAAACCTGCCAAAATGCGAACATCATACAATACAATGAAGGTAAAAACCTCAAATAAGTGAGCAATAGCAGTGTCCCAGGTCATCTGTCCCAGGGAAGAACAAGGACAAATTATGTAGCATTAGGAAAAGCGCCAATTTTAGTGTGTGTGTCAGCGTACTTTTTTCTAGGTTTGACAATTTCTGTAGGATTATTAAGAAGAAAGAAGTAGCATTTATATAATGTCATTTACAACCTTTCAAAGCAGTTTACAATCCACCTGCGAAGGCAGATGGGTCCTTGGTTTAATGTCACATCTGAAATATGACAGAGGGAGAACTGGCTTTAGTGCATAAACATAAATGAATAAGTACACTGAATAAAGGCAAAGCTGACACTGAAGAAGCTCTAAGAGTGGGCTTGTTTCTAATAAGTTTTGGTTTCCACAAGGAGGCTTTTGTTTTTGACTTCCATTTAGAGTGTCCAGCCTTTGATCCACCCAGGAATCTCTTGCCAGATCCAATTCTGCCTTCAGCTGTTTAAGGTTCCCACACCTGCAAGAATGGTAAAGGCTGTTTCTGGATTGATCAAAACTCACCAAACAGGAAGCAGGCTTTGCCCAGTCTTCCAGAACTGGGCACTTCAACAACTGGAACCTATTAGGCAATATATCTTCACCTTCGATGCCTGGGCATTAATCTGATGGAACAGATATCCGACCTTTCGTAGCCCAGCCAACTCAATTCCATCAATTTGAATGGGATGAAAATTAGACACATAAATGGCAGTCAACCTACCTGCCAGATTATAACCTTAGCGATTAAAATGAAAATCTACCTTTAAATTTTAAGAGGTCACACGACACCATTGTTATTTCAAATAAACCTGTTGGACTACAACATGGTGTTGTGTGACCTCTCATCTTGTCCACCCTAGTCCAACACCGGCATCTCTACATTTAAAGTTTGAAATTGAATGTGAGAGGTAAAACAAGGCTAAAAAAACATTGTAGAATGTGTGAGGAATTTATTTTTGTATGCAGGGGGGTGGGTGTCTTACCTCTGTGGGTCTCATTTTATGTGGGTGCAAAAGTCTTGCTTTTTCTCATTTGTGGTGTGTTGGGCTTTTTCTGTGGATGCTGCCCTCATTTTGATGGTTCTCATTACCTGTGTAGGGGGCAATCACATATCTTTCGTAGAGGAATTTTGCTTTTTATGTGCACAGGGCATGCATCTTTTGTGCATGGATATTTCATGTTTTTTTTTGTTTGGTGCATGTGTTATTGAAAATAATAGGCAGCACAACCATTGGTTTTGCCATATGTATCAGGACCCCCATTCCAAAACGCAGTCGTGCCTGGCATATAATTTTCATGTATTAATTTAGCATGAAAAAGCCTGCTGGACTAATGTGAATGACATCCGTCTGGATCTTTCAACCTGGAAATGGGACTGTCAGAGGAAACCTAAAGTCATTAATTTGCACTCCCAGATAGTTCAAAGCTGAATTCATCATTTCAGCCCGAGAGACTGAACCACAAAAAACATATGGCAGGATTCTGAACAGAGGACATAGCGGTGCTACAAATAGCACCATCAGTCAGGTCTCCAGCACTATCCCACCCCCAAGGCCAATTTCCCAAAGGTGGAGGAGCAGTGACAGCTCTTCCCACTTGCAAGTGCTGCGTAACCCATTCAGCTAATTAATAGCCACTCAAGGCATCTTGAAGGAGGCCATAGGGAATTTTCCAATCTGCTTCCAGGTCACTGCTGGTGACAGGGGACAGTACAGCAGCCTGGAGCCTCTCGGCAGACTTAGAGAAGGAGCCCTGTCTACCTGGAGTCCACCAGCAGCTGCAGGGCTCATTGCGAACGTGCTCCCACCCATAATGGTGGCTAAGCTACTGAGTCTATCTTTTACCTTAACTTTGAAAAAGTTGGAGGGAGGGAACCTCCTCCATTTTGAAAACCCTCTCCCTCAGTTACTTGCCATGGCATTCAGCTGCTGCTTTCAAGCTGGAAGGCCTCTGATTGATCCTCCAGTTTGGAGAGCCCACCAGCCAGCCTTGATTGGATGACAAGCTGGCCTTCTAGCCATTAATTTGTCATTCTGGGAAAAATCACAAGTAAATCATTGTTTCCCACTCCGAACAGGCTTCTGACCCTCATTTCAGTCTGACAGAGGGGTTCAGAAACCTGCAAAAAAGAAAAAAAAGTCATTGCGGTCCTGGGTGAAATAGAACATGTTGGAATATAAATGCAGTTTGGTGATAATGTGGCTCTCGACATTCAATCCCATCAGCAGCAACATGTAGTTCTAAAATCACCATGGGTCCTGCCAGCAACGTAACGGGAATCTACTAGAACAGCCAAAATATAAGCTGGGGCCCCAATCCTGCACCAGGATTTGACTGCCTTACGTTTGGACAATGACGTATGGTGCACCCCCAAACTCTGCAGGAGTCTTGGATTAATGCGGTTCCAGGAAAGAACCAAGAATCCTGGAGAGGATCACACATCTCCCTTGGGAGCGACCATCATGTTTCAGGCCTCACTAACTTCAATAATTCCTAGGTTACCATAGGCCTAGCATGACACTGCTCCAATTTTCTTGGCCTCTGGTAGAATCGAAACTACTGATGCACTATCACAGACCCAGGTTTACTGACCTGATTATGCAAATAACTCTAGTCACGTCACTGGAAGGAGGGTCTGCTTGGTTTCTTCATTTCAGCAAAGTTTTGCTCCATGGAATTTAAAAACTAACTTTTGGAATCACTGATGAGGTCAGCATTTGTTGCCCATCCCCAAATGCCATTTAGGGTGGTGGTGAGCCTTGCCAGGTCATTTCAGAGAGCAGTTAAGAGTCAACCATATTGTTGTGGGTCTGGAGTCACATGTAGGCCAGACCAGGTAAAGATGGCAGATTTCCTTCCCTAAAAGGACATTAGTGAACCAATTGATGATAGTTTCATGGTAACCAAATTCCAGATTTATTAACTGAATTCAAATTCTTATGTCTGCCATGCTGGAATTTGAACTTATGTCCCCAGAGTATTGACCTGGGCCTTTGCATTACTAGTACAGGGACACTACCACAATGCCACCATCTCCGCCAATTAAATTCTGCAATTAAATTCTATGCCCAACAACCTAAATTGACATAAAAGTTGCACAAAAAGATTAGCTGCCTCCAAGCTCACAGACTCAGACAGGAACTAACCATATAATTCAAACATTAACAATACTGAAGTAATAAATATGACAAACGCTCACAGGAGGATTCCAGAGTGAAAGAGGACTGTTGCTGAAGACATTGGTGGTGGAGTGGATGGACAGCAGACTAGAGTTGGAACATTATAGATCTGGCCACAGGGTTCAAGACAATTGGAGATATGAAAAGATGAGGCAGTGGAGGTACTTGGGTTTTACTGGTATGATCCTGCTTTGGATTGGAAGAGAGGAGGAAAACCTGCCCTATAATCTTTTGACCTTACCCTGACTTGGTTTAATCTTGCCTCAAGTGGTACTTCAATTTCTAAAAGTTGCAATATTGACAATGATTTCACCAGGCATTTAAGTGATGTCATTATAAGGTAACGAAGATGGTGAGTGCCCAAGATGCATTTAAAACACTTTACTTCCCAATTTTCACCTAGTATGAAAAAGGATTCATTTTAGTGGTGCTTTTGTTTCTCCTGGGCTACTTTCCACCACCTGAGGAGGCTGGACAGGAATTCCTCAAATAACATTTCCTTTAGTGGCCCTGGGTTTTATCTCTTTGCCATTTCCTCAGAGATCATGGTGACTAAATTAGACTCTGTAGCATCTGCTGTTTGGGTGAACAAGGTCTCGTAAAAGTAAAAAATGGCATTCAGCATGCGTTCATACACTCGTGACCGGAAATGAACTGGATGCCAAATTTGTAAAGAGGATGGTGTGTGAGTGCCTAACAACTGCTGCAATGATACAATGTGGAGATGCCGGCGTTGGACTGGGGTAAACACAGTCAGAGTTTTAACAACACCAGGTTAAAGTCCAACAGGTTTATTTGGTAGCAAATGCCATTAGCTTTCGGAGCGCTGCTCCTTCGTCAGATGGAATGGATATCTGCTCACAAATAAGGCATACAGAGACACAAACTCAAGTTACAGAATACTGATTAGAATGCGAATCTTTACAGCTAATCAAGTCTTAAAGATCCAGACAATGTGAGTGGAGAGAGCATTAGGCACAGGTTAAAGAGATCTGTATTGTCTCCAGACAGAACAGCCAGTGAGATTCTGCAGGTTCAGGCAAGCTGTGGGGGTTACCGATAGTGTGACATGAACCCAAGATCCCGGTTGAGGCCGTCCTCATGTGTGCGGAACTTGGCTATCAGTTTCTGCTCAGCAACTCTGCGCTGTCGTGTGTCGTGAAGGCCGCCTAGGAGAACGCTTACCTGAAGATCAGTGGCCGAATGCCCGTGACCGCTGAAGTGGTCCCCCACAGGAAGAGAACAGTTTTGCCTGGTGATTGTCAAGCGGTGTTCATTCATCCGTTGTCGTAGCGTCTGCATGGTTTCCCCAATGTACCATGCCTCGGGACATCCTTTCCTGCAGCCTATCAGGTAGACAACGTTGGCCGAGTTGCAAGAGTAGGTACCGTGTACCTGGTAGATGGTCTTCTCACGTGAGATGATGGCATCCGTGTCGATGATCCGGCACGGATCTGATTGAGGTTGTGCAAGCTATGACGTTTGTCAGTGTGTTTCAGTTTAGACACCAATGTTGCCATTTTCAAGCCCCACGATGCAACCTGTATCCTCTCTTAACTGTGCAATACTTAAATGGTACAAAATAGCATGAAGGAACCCCACCAGTGCTATTTTAAAGGAATTGTGAATTACTTCCAGATTAGTTGCTGGATTATTCTTCTGGTGGTTGGTGCAATTTGACTGATTTTGGAAACATTCCATACTTATCTAAAGTTTCATTAGCCTTTAGCAATGATCTGGTTGGGACTGAAGTGTTATTTTCGTGACTTAAAAGCTAATGCACAAGCCAGTTTTTTTTTTTCAGACATGGGTGCTCTGGTAAACTTACCTCTTGTAATTGAACATACCTGGGAGAATGCAAGTCACTCAGAGCAGGACAAGCTGCTAGAAGAGGATGCAGAGGGAGAATGGCTCTCAGCAGGAGTCGTTATCCTCAAATGACCTTTAGGGAGCAATTCTCTTCCTTCAACTTCAACAAGGCCCATGGTAGAGACAACTTCATTTCATCAAAGAGGTCATGCGTAGAATCTATTAATCTCTGTATCCAGAAGTCCAACCTCAGAGCAGGGCAGGTACAGCATTGCTTGTGGCTGTGGCTCTGAACATTAATGTGTTTGACTCTTTCCTGGTTGCTGCTGAAGGTGTGAGCAATACCTTGCAGCTCACAGTTCACTGCTGCATAAAGGGGGTCACTAAGGATCTATATACAAAGAGAGACAACTTCATCCCTTCCCCCTCGGTGAAGTGAGCACAAGGATTTGTTCAGCTTGTAGACTTCCCGATGGCGCAGAGCACCATTGACTGCACACACCTTGCTTTGTATGTGCCTCATGGCACTTCTTCCAGCTTCCCGCCCCAAAAACGATTCCACCCCTTCAGTGTGCATCTGGTGTGCCGTCACAGGCCATGTATCACGCAGCACAGTGCCGCTATCCTGTCAGCAGTTACAATTCATTCATTCTGTGGCAGCCAACTGTGCCAGTTATATTTCAACCTCCAAAAGGATCCTGGCATCAATAGAGGATAAGAGCATAAGTGCATAAGACATCAGAGTAGAATTAGACCATTCGGCCCATCTAGTCTGCTCTGACATTCAATCATGGCCGATATTTTTCTCATCCCCATTCTCCTGCCTTTTCCCCATAACCACTGATCCTCTTATTAATCAAGAACCTATCTATCTCTGTCTTAAAGACACTTAATGACCTGGCCTCCACAGCCCCCTGTGGCAAAGATTCACCGCTCTCTAGCTGAAGAAATTCCTCCTCATTTCTGTTTTAAAGGATCGTCCCTTTAGCCTGAGGTTGTATCCTCTGGTTCTAGTTTTTCCTACTAGTGGAAACATCCTCTCCACATCCACTCTATCCAGGCCTCGCAGTATCCTGTAAGTTTGAATAAGATTCTCCCCTCATCCTTCTAAACTCCAACGAGTACAGACCCAGAGTCCTCAACCGTTCCTCATACGATAAGCTTTTTATTCCAGGGATCATTCTTGTGAACCTCCTCTGGACCCTTTCCAAGGCCAGAACATCCTTCCTTAGATACGGGACCCAAAACTGCTGACAATACTCCAAATGGGGTCTGACCAGAGGCTGAGACAGCCTCAGAAGGACATCTCTGCTAGTATTCTAGCCCTCTCGACATGAATGTTGACATGAATGCTAACATTGCATTTGCCTTCCGAACTGCCAACTGAATCTGCACATTAACATGAAGAGAATCTTGAACAAGGATTCTCAAGTCCCTTTGTGTTTCTGATTTCCTAAGCGTCTCCCCATTTAGAAAATAGCTTATGCCTCCATTCCTCCTTCCAAAGTGCATAACCTCACACTTTTCCACATTGTATTCCATCTGCCACTTCTTTGCCCACTCTCCTAACCTGTCCAATCTCTGGCAGAAGGCAGAGAGTGGGGATAAAGGGGTCTTTTTCAGGATGGCAGCCGGTGGCTACTGGTGTGTCTCAGGGGTTGGTGTTGGGACCACAACTTTTCACAATATACATTAACCATTTGGAAGAAGGAACTGAAGGCACTGTTGCTAAGTTTGTAGGTGATACAAAGATATGTAGAGAGACAGGTAGTATTGAGGAAGCAGGAGGGCTGCTGAAAGACTTGGACAGGTTAGGAGAGTGGGCAAAGAAGTGGCAGATGGAATACAATGTGGAAAAGTGTGAGGTTATGCACTTTGGAAGGAGGAATGGAGGCATAAGCTATTTTCTAAATGGGGAGATGCTTAGGAAATCAGAAACACAAAGGGACTTGAGAATCCTTGTTCAAGATTCTCTTCATGTTAATGTGCAGATTCAGTTGGCAGTTCGGAAGGCAAATGCAATGTTAGCATTCATGTCAACATTCATGTCGAGAGGGCTAGAATACCAGCAGAGATGTACTTCTGAGGCTGTATAAGGCTCTGGTCAGACCCCATTTGGAGTATTGTCAGCAGTTTTGGGTCCCGTATCTAAGGAAGGATGTTCTGGCCTTGGAAAGGGTCCAGAGGAGGTTCACAAGAATGATCCCTGGAATGAAAAGCTTATCATATGAGGAACGGTTGAGGACTCTGGGTCTGTACTCGTTGGAGTTTAGAAGGATGAGGGGAGAATCTTATTCAAACTTACAGAATACTGCGAGGCCTGGATAGAGTGGATGTGGAGAGGATGTTTCCACTAGTAGGAAAAACTAGAACCAGAGGATACAACCTCAGGCTAAAGGGACGATCCTTTAAAACAGAAATGAGGAGGAATTTCTTCAGCTAGAGAGCGGTGAATCTTTGCCACAGGGGGCTGTGGAGGCCAGGTCATTAAGTGTCTTTAAGACAGAGATAGATAGGTTCTTGATTAATAAGGGGATCAGTGGTTATGGGGAAAAGGCAGGAGAATGGGGATGAGAAAAATATCGGCCATGATTGAATGTCAGAGCAGACTAGATGGGCTGAATGGTCTAATTCTACTCTGATGTCTTATGCTCTTATGGTCTTAAAACAAATAAAGGATGGCTATTGGGTGGCTCGTGAATCCCTTCCAGAGTCCAAGTACAGCAGAACTACAGCCCAAGCCTTGCTACCACGAGGAAAATTTTAGATCACGCCATTGGTGTCCACAAATAACACTTCTGTTGTCTAGATTGCTCTGGAGGAATCCTGCATAAATCTCAAGATGTATGGTGCTTTACCACATAATTTTGTCATTATGAGGACACAGTCCTCGCCACCACATCACATGAGAAGCTGAAGAATGGGGAAAAGTGAAGGAAGTAAAGAATGTGGGGAAGGAAGAAGTATGGAAACAGGAAGAAAAAGGAACAGGAAGATGAAGGAAGCCTGCAATGAAGTCGACCCCTTTCTGCCAGGCTCTACGAAGCTCAAATAATTTGTGAGTGATATCAGTGACCTCAACTATAACTCTCCATTCACCAACGGTCCCATACTCCTCACCTGTCTTTTAATACTGACCATTACAATGTCCTCTTTCCCACAATTCAAACAAAATACAAAACACCCATATTTCAATCAAAATTCATAAATGAAGTCATGAAATATTGCATAGAAATATAAACTAATCAGCTTTGTACACTGACTTAGTGCCTGTCTTCTATGAGCCTTTGGGTCACTTCATACACCAATGGATTTCTACCCTCAGTAACTGCAGCGTGGGTGGTGCAAAGCTGCTGACTTTCAATTGAGAAGACTGCAGTTGTCTTGAACTGCTCTGGACCTAGAAGGACCAGCTTCAGACTGTAGCAACATGACCTGGATTGCAGTATGGGCTGGGTGGGTGACAGGCAATAGAAAGGGCAATGGAGGGGTGATAGGAATGGGATCATGAACGCTTTGCTCTTTGGAGCTGCTCCCAAGGGACAAACTCCTGGGATTGCAAAGCCCTGCAGCTGGTGATGGACAAGTGTTGACTCCGGACAACAACTTTGAGCTCTTCTCCTGCCTCCAACATTTGCTCTGCATGTCACTTCAGAGTTATATCAAACTCACTACTTAATACATACAGAATGAATGTAAAAAATCAGTGATCCAAAGGGCCACAGCTGGCTTTGTGAATGACACTTCAACCTTTGCTTTGTTCTTCTGGAAAGCCTGTAGAAAAGAAGAATATGTTTGAAATGTTGGCTGAAAAATATCCTCTGAAGCATGCTTACCAAGCAAAGAATGCATCAGATTGGGTTCTGTTCATGTGAGTCACTTGGTTAAGTGAGAATTTGAGTCAGTGAAAGGATGTACAAGTGCCACAAATGAGTGGGTTTGGGTTTGGGTGGGATGTAAAAATTCTTAACATTTCAAATCCAAACCACTCCACCCTGCCTCCACCACAATTGGATCTCCCCCGGCCCCATTCCCACAGCATAGAGTAGCCAAAATAACCTGCTCCTTGGTTGGTTCAACAACATATAATTCCAAGAAATAATCTCTAATACACTTTCTGAACTCTCCCTCGAGGCTACTCTTGCCAATATCTTCCTGCATGATTTAGGTCATCAGGGTTAGACATCTGTAATTCACCTCTGTGGCTAGCTGCTCACATTACTTTCACAATGTCTCTCTTGAGGGCCTCATGGTCCCCTGTGAATAAGTCACCTTTCCTCTCCTTTCCACCTCTTGTACGAAGGTTGCCTGGACTGGATTAGAGCTGTCTCTCTGGTCTCCTCCTGCTCTTAAACTGTTTCCCTGCCAGCTGAATGAAGAATAGGAAGAAAGGATAAGGAAATGGAGTAGATCTGTTAAAAAAATAATGGGATCAGTACAGTAGTGACAAATAATCTTGGCTAAGAGGATGAAGATGTAATTTGGTTGGAGTTAAGAAATAGCAATGGAAAGAATTCAATGGTGGGAGCTGTTTGTAGTCCCCCTAATGGGAGACATACTGTAGAATAGTTTATTCATCAAGAAATAATGAGGGTTTGTAATTTAGGAATGGCAATAATAATAGTCAATTTTAATCTTCATCTAGATTAGCCAAATCATATAGACAAAGGTAGCCTTCAAGATGTATTCATAGAGTGTATTCAGGGCAATTTCTTCGAACAATATGTTCCAGAACAGGCTATTTTAGACAAAGTAATATGTAACTAAGACAGGATTAATTAATATTCTCATAGTAAATGATCCTCTAGGTAATAGTGATAATGACATGATAGAATTTCACATTCAGTTTGAGGGTGAGAAACGTGTGTTTGAAACTGATGTCTGAAACTTAAATAAAGGCAATTCCAAAGGTACGAACATAGAGTTGGCTACAGTGGACTGGGAAAGTATGTTAAAAGATAACATGGTAGATAAGCAGTGGGAGACATTTAAGGAGATATTTCAAAATCCTTAACAAAGATATATTCTATTGAGAAAGAAAGACTATGAGAAGGATGCACCCTGCATAGCCAACTGAGCAAGTTAAGGATGGTATCAAATAGAAAGAAAGGGTGTAAAATGCTATGAAAAAGAGTGGTGGGCCAAAAGATTAGGAAAATTTTAGAAACCAAGAAAGATTGACTAAAAGATAATAAACAGTGGGGATATGAGTAAACTAGCAAGAAATATAAGAAAGTAAGAGCTTCCACAAGTATATAAAAAGGGAGAGAGTAGCTAAAGTAAATATTTGTCCCTTGGAAGTTGAAGTTGGAAACTTAGTAGATGAAATACAGTGTGGGAAAATGTGAAGTTGTCTATTTTGGGAGGAAGAATAGAAAAGCAATGTAAATTTTAACAGGAGAATGACTGCAGAATGTGTCAGTATAGAGGGATTTGGATAACCTCGTACATGAATCAAAAACGTTAGCGTGCCTGTACTCCAAATAACTGGGAAGGCAAACAAATTTGGCCTTTACGGCAGGGAGATGGAATATAGAAACATAGAAACTAGAAGCAGGAGTAGGCCATTCGGCCCTTCGAGCCTGCTCCACCATTCATCCTGATCATAGCTGATCATCGAATTCAATATCCTGACTCCCCCCCTTCCTCCCATATCCTTTGATCCCTTTAGCCCCAAGAGCTATATCTAATTTCTTCTTGAAATCAGACAACATTTTGGCCTCAACTACATTCTGTGGTAGTGAATTCCACACATTCACCACCCTCTGGGTGAAGAAATTTCTCCTCGCCCCAGTTCTAAAAGGTTTACCCCTCAAACTATGACCCCTAGTTCTGGACCCCCCCACCAATCGGAACATTCTTTCTGAATCTACCCTGTTTAATCCTGGTAGAATTTTATAAGTTTCTACGAGATCCCCTCTCATTCTTCTAAACTCCAGTGAATATAATCCTAACCAACTTAGTCTCTCCTCATATGGCAGTCCTGCCATCCCAGGATTCAGCCTGGTAAACCTTCGCTGTACTCCCTCTATAGCAAGGACAGTGAGCCATTGAAACCTCCATTCAGTTTGGCAGGACCATAATATCCCGCCAGGTGGAAGGGGCCACAAAATCCTGGTCTTAAGGGGCTTGGCAGGGCAGATGTTAAGAGGATGCTTCCCTTCATGGGGAAATCTAGTACTGGAGGCACAGTTTAACAATGACTGGTCTCCTATTAGAGATGGAAATGAGGAGGAATTTCTCCTCTGAATGTTGTTAATCTCTGGAATTCACTACCTTAGAGTGTAGTGAGGACTGTGTCAATGAATATATTCAAGGCTGAGCTAGACAGATATTTGATTTACAAGTGAGTCAAAGATTATGGGAGGCAACTGGAAAAGTGGAGTTAAAGCCACAAACCATTCACTCATGATCTTATTAAACATTCCAGCAGGCTCATGGAAACATAGAAAATAGAAGCAGAAGTAGGTCATTCGGCCCTTCAAGCCTGCTCTGCCATTCATTTTGATCATGGTCGATCATTAAATTCAATATCCTGATCCTGCCTTACCACCCTTGATCCCTTTAGCCCCATGAGCTGTATCTAATTTCTTCTTGAAATCACACAATGTTTTGGCCTCAACTACTTTCTGCAGTAGTGAATTCCACAGATTCACCACGCTCTGGGTGAAGAAATTTCTCCTTACCTCAGTCCTTATCCTCAAAGTATGACCCCTGGTACTGGAATCCCCCACCATCGGGAACATTCTTTCTAAATCTATCCTGTCTAATCCTGGTAGAATTTTATAAGTTTCTATGAGATCCCCACTCATTCTTCCAAACTCCAATGAACATAGAAACCCTACAGTGCAGAAGGAGGCCATTCGGCCCATCGAGTCTGCACCGACCACAATCCCACCCAGGCCCTACATAGTTACACGCTAACTCCTCTAACCTACACATCTCAGGACACTAAGGGGCAATTTTTAGCATGGCCAATCAACCTAACCCGCACATCTTTGGACTGTGGGAAGAAACCAGAGCACCCGGAGGAAACCCACGCAAACACAAGGAGAATGTGCAAACTCCACACAGACAGTGACCCAAGCCGGGAATTGAACCCAGGTCCCTGGAGCTGTGAAGCAGCAGTGCTAACCACTGCGCTACAGTGGTTATGTACTACATAATCCTAACCGATTTAGTCTCTACTCGTATGACAGTCCTGCCATCCCAAGAATCAGCCTGGTAAACTTTTGCTGCACTCCCTCTATAACAAGGACATCCTTTTTCAAATAAGGACACCAAAGCTGCACGCAATACTTCAGGTATGGTCTCACCAATGTCGTATACAATTGCAGTAACACTTCTCTATTCCTCTGCTCAAATCCTCTCGCTATGAAGGCCAACATACCATTTGCCTTCTTTACAGGCTCGACAGGCTAAATGGCTGACTCCTGTTCCTATTTCTTATGTTTTGTTGCTACAGCCAGAATGCACCTGCCCTGAGGATGTGGCCACTCAACAGTTTGTTTTAACATTGGGCTATCATGGAAATGTGCATGGAGCATGAAGTTTGCATGCTGTCTGCATTGTTTTCAATAAGCATGGATTAATATTATGCAGTGCGGCCCCCAAACCTGTTATTAGGCCTTATTGAATTTTTAACCCGGAACATCATGTTCAAAATATAAAGTAAACCGAACAGTTTTAGACCTTGACCTTTGGAAAATCAAATGAAAAGACACTCTGCTGGCACACTTCGCCTTGTTTTGAAAATGTTGCTTTTCTTAGAGCAATATTAAGTTGATTGTATTCAGTAATAACTTTACATCCACGTTAGAAAGAAAATCAGGAGCTCCATTGTTAAGGGAACTGGCAGCCACATTCTTAGCTCCCTAGGATACCAGATGAAAGGGAGAAAATACCATATATATAGGTGTCACCACAAATCTTCCATTAGTTTGAATTTGTGTCAGCAGTGTTAGTGCAGTTCAAGAAAAAAAATAATTTGTGTAATGCCTTTCACAGCCCCTGACTATTGCATAGTTCTTCATAGCCAATATAGTAGCTCATGAAATATAGTGACTGTTGTACTGCAGAGAATTTTAATATCAGTGGACCTACCTGATTTTTTGACCATAGCTTATTTACTGGGTGACTAATGGTGCAGTGTTTAGGACAAATAGTACAATGATGTCTTAGATCACTGGGTACACTGTGTTGAAGGAACAAAGGAAAATGATTAATATTTATGCTGAATTTAGTGGGTTCTAAATGAATGGGAGGAAATATGTACATGAACCAAATTTGGTGGGTTTTTTTCCCTTTTGTGTATTAGGTAACATAGCAACAAGGGGCAGCTGACGGCAACTATTACAAACACGGAATTGACCCAAGCGATTACTGAAAGTACAGCAAGCTCCAGATAGTCCATACCTCCCTCTGACCTAATATGCACTCCAACCCTAGTTCAGACGTTGGAACAGAATCCAAGCAGCAACATTGTGTTGTTGTACTTTCTTTGGCAGGAAAAGGCATGGCAACTGCAAACTTGCTGGACGGGTACAAAATATTAAGGAGTTAAATATAAATGGTTGACTGGGACTGCAGTTACATTGTAGATATAGCCTCACATTGTACCTGTAAAACATGATCTTCTGTGAAGCAGATTGACATACAATCTGGTATAAAAGCAAACTTTAACAGTGCACAGACACTCTTGTGTATTCACCTAACAATAAGAATGAGCTGAAGGTTTAGCAGATCTCCACATACACATCCAAGCATGCACATCTGTGTTCCTTTGTACTGTCTAAAAACTATTCTTCCTCACATCCCCCCAACATCTCTTGCTCAAAACTGTGAATCCAGTCAGGCACCATCAACGAATGGGAACATCTTTCATTTGTCTATCTTGTATAAACCGGTCACAATCTTGTACACGTTTATCAGATCCCCCTCTCAATCTCCTTTGCTCCAAGGAGAACAACCCCAACTTCTGCAATCTAACCTTGTAACTCAAATCCTCCATCCCCAGAACCACTTTGATAAATCTCCTCTCCTCCCGAGGCCTCTCTCATCCTTCTTAATGTGTGGTGAATTGTTTTTAATTGATATTTAACCTTTAAGCAAAGATAGCTACAGTATGAATATTGGTTTGAGGTTATTTACTTACAATGACAGAGGTTTGTCTTACTTTGTCTTATATTGTTAACAGTGGCTCAATAAACCAGAAGATTATTATTGTTGTTTATATCCATTCACAAACTCCATTCACCAGTATCAAACATTGGTTAAATGTTAGTGGTAGCAAAAAGTCAGCAAGACAGTTGGACAGTTGCTAACTTTTAAAAAGTATGTTTAAAACCTTAATTTAATACTGCTAACACTTAAGCCTGTGGGACGAAGATTAATTTTACATGATGTGAAGTTATATTGTAATACTGCCTACACCTCAAAAGTAATGAATTGGCTGTAAAGAACTTTCAGTTTGAGGCAGTGGGAACCCAGAGCAAATGTGTGTCAGTTAGAACATGAGGTGGCAGACAAGCGTGGCATAAGAACATAAGAAATAAGAGCAGAAGTAGACAGTCAGCCTTTCAAGACTGTTTCGAGATTTAGTAAGGTTATAGATTTTTTACCTCAAGAGTGCTTCCTGTGCTATCCACATATTTCTTGTTTCCCCTAATATCCAAAATACGATTGATCAATTCAAGATGTTCAAAGGCTGATTATCCCCAGCTATCTCGAGGCGATAATTCCAAGACTCTAAACTTCTTGAGTGAGGAAATTTCTCATTTCCATACTAAATGAATACAGTTCCAATAGTGGCCACTGCTCCCAGTGGCACTGCTGGGACCAGAGACCTGTTGACCTGTTGGCCAATTAGATTCAGTAAGAGTTTTAACAACAGCAGGTTAAAGTCCAACAGGTCTTACTGTGTTCCTTTGTACTGTCTAAAAACTATTCTTCCTCACATCCTCCCAACATCTCTTGCTCAAAACTGTGAACCCAGTCAGGCACCATCAACGAATGGGAACATCTTTCATTTGTCTATCTTGTATAAACCTGTCACAATCTTGTACACGTTTATCAGATCCCTCTCTTAATCTCCTTTGCTCCAAGGAGAACAACCTCAACTTCTCCAATCTAACCTTGTAGCTCAAATCCTCCATCCCCAGGACCACTTTGATAAATCTCCTCTCCTCCCGAGGCCTCTCTCATCCTTCTTACTGACTTATCCTACAACTCTTACTGTGTTTACCCCAGTCCAACGTCGGCATCTCCACATCATGGCCAATTAGATGACCATGATGTGGAGATGCCGGCATTAGATGACCAGCAGCTCTAAGAGGCAGGACTTTCTTCTCAGATTGGGACAGAAGGCTTATTCCTCATTGTCTGTGTGGCAGATGTCTGGAGTGAGTTTAAGTTCCCTGTTGACTTTTCTGATGGCGGGGCAAGAAACCCTGCCACCCATTAAATTCTGCCCGAAGTGTGGTCTCGCCAAAACCCTGTGGCCTGGAATGGGGCAGGAATTTGGTAGCAGTGCCTGAATAAGGTTAAGTTTACAGCAGGTAGAAGATAATGACATCAGCAGGAATAGAATATCACTGGAAAGTCATACTGCACAAAGCCATTTGACAGTGAATTACTCTTGAATTCTCTGTGGTTCTGGGGAGCTGACTTGCAGTGTTTCAGAATGGCTTTGATTGAAAGAATGCAGAGGCTCAGGAAATGCTGGAATGGCATCTCGATAGATATTAGATTGGACAGCTCTGAGAGCTATTGGTAGAGTCTGAGCAAAAGAAGTCATCAAGCAATGTATCACTAGAACCTGTCTACATGTGTTTGATTGTAGTTAATTTTGCTGACAATATCTCCTCATAATTATGATCCAATTTAATGCCCAACATAACAATGTTGTTTACATTTCTAAATATGCTCTGTTACCATATTGAAATGCACCCAAAGCAGCTTTGACTTAGAGTTATCTAGCATTCACAACAGGGGACACAGGTAATTTGACCCAATAATGTCAGTCTCTCTGCCTCCATTTTTTTTTGCATTTCCTTGCTGGTTTGTTTTTATTTCTCTATGTTCAGACTGCAGCTATTCTGCCATCCTCATCAACTCGAGCCACCTCATTTGTTTCTTCACTTGTCATTTTACCACTCTCTTTGACCTTGCACTATGAAAGGAAACGAAAGACTTGGCAATTACAAAGCACCTTTCACAACCACTGGGCACCTCAAAGTGCTTTACAGCCAATGTAGCACTTTTGTAATGCAGGAAACTTGACAGCAAATTTCCACACAGCAAACTCCCAAACTAAGCAACAGCATAATCGTAGAATCCCTACAGTGCAGAAGGAGGACATTCAGCCCATCGAGCCTGCACTGACAACAATTCCACTCCCCACAACCCACGTATTTACCCTACTAATCCCCCTGACACTAAGGAACAATTTAGCATGGCCACATATGTTTGGAGTGTGGGAGGAAACTGGAGCACCAGAGGAAACCCATGCAGACAAAGGGAGAACTTGCAACTTCACAGAGAGAGCCAAAGCTGGAATCGAATCGCAGTGCTAGCCACTGTGCCACTAACAACCAGATAATTTGCTTTTTGTGATGTTGATTGAGGGGTGATTTTTTTGTCAGGACACCTGGGATAGCTTTAAGAGCAAAGCAAAATACTGTGGATGTTGGAAATCCGAAATAGAAACAGAAAGTGCTGGAAATCTGACAGATCTTTGGAGGGAGAATTAGTGTCAACATTTTGAGGTTAATATGCTCTTCTTCAGAATTGTTTTCTGTTTTTATTACCCCAGGGCTATCTCCCCTGCTTTTCTTCAAAACAGTCCCATAGGGTTCTTTTACATTTGCTCCAGCTAGCGGGTGGGCTCTCAGTTTAACATCGAACCTAAAAGGCAGCAACCTCAACAATCCAGCACTCTCACAGTCCTGCACTGGGAAGTCGGCACAGATGCTTGTGCTCCAACCCTGGAATAGAAGCTATGATTCAGAGGCAAGATTGCTGCCAATTGAGCCACGGCTGACTGACACGGTGACCTGATCAAACCTTCTATCGTTGATTCTCTCCTGCCCTCCATTCCATCATAAAGCTTCTTCCCACACACTCCTCCCCCTGCACTTGCTTAAAACCTAATACATTTCAACTTTCTCCAATTCTGATGAAAGGTGACAGTCCAGAAAAGTTAATTCTGTTCCTCTCTCGGATGCCGCCAACCTTGCTAAATATTCACAGCGTTTTCTGATTTGAATTTGAGTACTCGGCCAGCTTCTAAGGTCCACGGGAGCCTCGTCCATCTTAACTTCAGTTAATCCCATCAATATAATTTTTCCTTCTTAATCTAGTTTTTACCGAAACGTTTATCCGGCTTCCCCTTAACTTTACACCCGAATTCAAACACCCTGTGATACAAAATCAAACTACTTCACATTGCTGATAACAGGGATTTATTTAAGGGGAAACTGGATAAATGAATTGAAGGATATCTAAAAGGGTTGGGTGAGTCAAGGTGGGATGAGGCAAATGATCGCATGTCCTGCTCCCGTGCTATCAAATTCCATGATCTCTCCGGACTGCGTATATTTGCTTGATACAGTCTTGTTACT
Source organism: Mustelus asterias (assembly GCF_964213995.1). Classification (NCBI taxonomy): domain Eukaryota; kingdom Metazoa; phylum Chordata; class Chondrichthyes; order Carcharhiniformes; family Triakidae; genus Mustelus; species Mustelus asterias. The sequence continues at coordinate 66,526,650 of NC_135807.1, read as the reverse complement.
ATCAGGCCAGATGCTATTTAATATTTATGATTAGCCCTGGACTGCCAACTTTGTCTTTCTAAACACTTAAATGGCTTTAGTCTTTTGTTGGAATGAATTTTAAATTGGTGGATTACTGAAAAGAATTCCAGTTTACAGCGTCGCTTTCCTGATGACCACCGGCTTTGAACTCTTTAATGATTTGCGCCGCCGTTAAAATCCTGCAGCTAGTTTTCAATCACTGCGCCTACAATAAAATTATTAAATAATGGCCTTAAAAAACCCACCTGCCACTGTACAAAACCGATTTAGTTAAATGATAGAATGCAGTAGCACGGGCGGAGGGTCAATCTGTGAATTTTAACATGGAGAGGAATACAAAAACAATTTGTGAGGCCAGCGTTGCTTTAAATTAATTTAAAATAGCTATGTTTAATTCTATGGTTACAGGGAGAGCTGGAGAAAGCAAATTCATATAACGGACCTAATTGTTCATGACTCCCTCAGGGCGCAATGAACTTTTCTGATTTATTGGAGCATTTTGGCTTATTTGACTGGTGGATTTGTGTCTGGGTGTGGTTGATATCGCCACTGGGCCGTTGGATAAAGCGAGGAGTATGAATCTGTCTTGTGAAATCTAGATTACTCGAAGTGGAATGGAAACAGAGCGTTGACACTAGGCAAGAAACTGGAGGAAGTGAGGTGTTATAATAATAATTGACCTCCATCAACCTCGAATATTTCTATACCAGGATGAGTGCTGGTGGGACTTACAAGAGACCAGTCAAACGAAATTTATCCTTTCCAACAATAAAGGCGCACATTACATCATCCAGAATTTACCAAAGGCTTCCTGTTGAGCTTGCGATTTGTTATGAATTATTTAAGGAGTACAATTTATCATTTTACCAGCTCAAATCCTGTTCGACACTCAAATGACTTGTTTTAATTACAAAACCCAAGAGCCCAATTGTAGTGGGTGATTTAAAAAATTATAACCATGGGAAATGTTATACATAAAATTAGAATGTAAAGATGTATATAAATGGATGTTCAGCTTCTGTTCTAACAGGCTTCCTCCTGAACTGCCGATTATACCGCAAACATTTCTGGTTGTAGGCACAAGTTTTTAAAAAGGTGGGGAGTTTTAAATGAATTTGACCATCTGATTCTAGCATCAGGTGGGCTTGGAGAAGAAGTTATTACTTTTAACGCTCATTTCAATGGTCTCTGATAATTCTTTTGATTGACTAGAAATGGTTTGCGTTGACTTGTTCCTCTGAATGTTCTGGATATTTGAGCGCAGTAAAATTGAATTTTATTCATTATGGACAGCTTTTCTATAGGTAAGGATAATTTCTTCGTGTTTCCCTATGCACTCAAAAAATCACTGTTCACTGATAGTGAAAGCATTTTTTAAACAAGAGAATTCGAGCATTAACATTCAAGAATTGTGTGTCAAGATGTTTGGAGAACACGCTATTGCTGAAGGAAGGGGGCTCTCGCAATTCATCGACCTAGTTACAAGCCTTGACTGACAGTGCGTCCTCTAGGGCAATGAAACAGTTACAATACTTATTTTAAATCGGAAATTGAGGTTAAAAACAGCTGCGCCGTCTTTTTTTTTACTAGAAATCGTGCCTTTTCCTGAAGTTGTGTCCTGTACAGTTGTGCGCTTAAATGCTGGGAAACGCAGATTGGCACAAAGTTATTTGACATCCATTGGGATTTGTATGGCCAGCATCCCAATTTATAGAAAAATAACAAGGCTGTGATCGGATTACAAATGCAGACTTTTGATCTGAAAAGTTTCAAGACTTTATTCGCTAATAAAAAGTGCAAAAAGTACAAAAAAGTCATTTCAAAAAGAAATTAAAATATTTACATAATGATTGCTGAAGCAATTCTCATCCAGTACAAACTGCGGTACGCTGCTTGTGGAAGACGCAAAGTTTCCCCCCATTATTTAAAAAATACAAGTCAAAGATTTTTTTTAAAGTACATTATCATTATATTCTGAAAGACACAAAAATACCACCCTTCCCCTCCCCGTAGAATTGATCTGAAGCACAAAATGAAAGCAAAGATATTTTAAATATACAATCTTTAAATATCAGGCAACATGTCAAAAACACCCTGAGGACAACTACAATTTTTTTGAAAAGCATTTTTGGTTTTTAATACTGTCGATATTTGTTTGCCTAGTCTGTTTTTAAAAAAAATAATGGTAATCCCCTATGCCGAAGGGAAATTGGAGTAATACATAGCACTACTAGCGTCCGAGAGGACAGACGAAATCAGATTACTCTCTGCAGAAGTCAATCCATTTGGATTGGCTTCTGGTGCGTTATACGCAAGTCCGGCTAGGTCAGATCGAGAAACCGAGGTGAGGTACTGCTCGAATTCGTTGCGATCCACATCCGCCAGTAGGTCAGCCTGGCTGAGGTGCTCTAGGTTGTCCACATGGTGTGCCTCAGGTGGTGGAGAGAGGTGCCCGGCCTGCAGATGCTGCGACCGCTGGCTGTTCGACGAGCACATCTGGCTGTAGTACATTGCTACCACGTTGTGGCAAGAGCTGAGCACCCCGTGGAAACCACTGTCGTGTCCCATCTGCTCAGTGTGGGCAATGCCCAGCTCAGCCCGGTGCCTGCGGAACATGGCTATCTGGTGTTCCTGGGCTGGATAATCGGGCTGCTGCTGATGATGATGATAACCGGCGCTGCCCCCGTAAGGCAGCATTTGGCAATCTTCCTGCAAATGCGGAGGGAAAAACATGGAATTTGCCTCTAGTACATCCAAAGGAGAGGTGTCCGGAGTTGGCAAGCCGAAAGTGTCCACGCTGGTTGCTACGCTCTGGGCTTCCCTGTAATGGGTGAGCGGAGGAATCTGGTTTTGGAGGCAGTAGCCGGGGTCGTGGTAGGTGAGGTTAATGTTCTGGTTACATACCCGGCCCTCACTGCCCAGCTGTTGCTCGGAGATGCTGTGCATCAGGAGACCCGTGTCTACCCGCTTGATTCTCTTGATCTGCTTCCTTCGCCGGGGCCGGTATTTGTAGTTGGGATGTTCCTTCATGTGCTGAACCCGAAGTCTTTCCGCCTCTTCCACAAAGGGTCGCTTCTCCGCTAAGGAAAGCCCTCGCCACGATTTACCTGCAGATACACAACACGGTCAACATGTTATTATCGAAACGCCAGCTAACATTTCCCATCACATTGAGTCATTTAGAAATCCATTCTCTGGATTACTGTCTCGTTTACAGTGTATAGGGAGTGTGGGTTATTAACGCTGCGTTTATTGATGCACACGCAATGTATCCACCTTTTAATATCCTGAGGGCAAATTCAAATCAGTGTCTAGCTTTTATTTTAAAAGAAACAACCTTTTCTCTTAATGAACTCACCTTCCTTTCTTTAATTCTTTAAATGAAACCCCCTTTCTCTTTCCTTCCCCAAGCCCGTTTTTACCCAGCACTTTAATATAACCGCCCTTCACTGATCCCCAGCTCCTGTTCTGACCCATTTTAATAAAATTACCTTTCTATCTCCTTCCCTAGCCCGTATTTTAATAAAACCGCCCCTCTCTGCTCCCCATCCCGTTTATTAAAATAGCCAGCATTTTAATTCTCTCTCCTTCCCCCAGCCTCTGTTCTTCCCCATTTTAATGAATCCACCTTCCTCTCTCTCTTCCCCTGTTCTTACCCAGCATCTTGCTCAGCTCGGCGTTGTGCAGGTCCGGGTTCTGTTGAGCCAGCCTCTTGCGCTCATCCTTCGCCCAGACCATGAAGGCGTTCATGGGCCGCCGGATACGGTTCTCCGACTTGGAGCGGTTGGCACTGTTCGCCGCATCGGCGGCACTGCCAACCTTGCCATCCCCGAGGGAACTCATGGACTCAGCCCACTGGCAGGATCCCATCGCCGGCAGCATTGCCGCCATGTGGCACCTACCCTGAATCTGGTCGTCACTGGCGTAACCAGCATCAGGACTGCTCATTCCTGGAGTGGGATGCGTGTCTGGATAGGGAAGTTAAAAAAAAATAAATGAATGAATGTTCTTCTCCACCCCGCTCGGATGGGGGAAGTTGAGACAGGGGGCACGGTTTGGATTTGCCTGGGCTCAGGCTGGGCAGCACAGACACACTTGACTCGCTCTCACCAATCCTCCCACTTTGGATGTTGCAAAGTTTTTGGCAACTGGGCTTGATAAGCGCACAGGCAGCCAATCAGAGGCCAGGGGCGGGGTTTTTCCGGGAAAGGTTGAAAGAGGCGGAACCTAAAAAGCCAGCCACGCCTCCCTTGAATCACCCACCCCTCCAGGAGCTGGAGTCCGAGGCTATACACTCTGCTTGGATCAGCCACCCGAGTTCGAGGCTAGCCACTCTCCCCCTGAATCACCCATCCCTGTATGAGTGTTTGAGGCTAGTCACTCCCTGATTCACTCACCCCCTCTAGGATTATTCCTAATGGAAAGTCTCGAATGTTCTTCATGCTGTTAAGCAACTTTGACCAACAACGTATATTCAGGGAAGGCCTGATTCACAACGGTCACAAACAAAAAAAAATCATAGCTGTTTATTCAGACCCAGTCACCTGTAACTTAAAATGTTCAAAAACGGAACACCAATAAGCCAGACAAATTTTGAAGTTCTGTAAATTTGTATCCTGGGCCTGAATTAACATTCATGTCCTTATTTCGATGCCGACTGACCTGCAGCATGTTTCCAGCACAGGTTAGGAATGGTATACTTCTATACCTCAGGAAAAGAATGGCATTTTAAGTATATTTTTTTATTTAAAGTCTCTCGCCTCTACCCTACTCCCGCCGTTAATTCGAAGTGATTAAAGTTCATTGCGACAATTAAATATTTACAAAATAGAACGATTGCATCCCTGTGACAAAGAACCAAAATCCTTATTGAAATCGGATCCATTAATTAAATTGAGCCAAACTTTGACACGAAACCTTTCGAAGACCTACCGTTCACCTAAAGCAGAATTTCAATGTAAATGCTCCAGGGATTAATCGGCCATCTTTGATCAGAAAGAAAATAATTCGTTGTCCTGCCAATACTTGCAGAATATTACCAGTTTCAGACTAACGAGGGGGAGAGGACTGCCTTGTTTATCTGGCACAATATCTTAGCAAGTGCGACACTTTCTGGGACCATCTCTGCTTTCTTGACGGCGCCTTCCCTCTACATTCCGTTTCTCAGAGGTCTGAAGAAGTTACATTGAACTCGGAACCTTAACTCTGTCACATCTCTCCACAGATACCACGAGACCTGCTGAGGTTCTCCCCTTTCTGTTATTACATTGCTCCGAATGTAATCTTTTCTACCCGAGGTGGTATTTGAAATTAACTTAAATTGTTTTGATTTGATCTGGACATTAACTACGTCTTATTTTCGATCAGATCCAATCAAAGCCACGATGTTGATTCAGAGAAGTTAAAAGTGTTCAGCAAATGAGATGTCTGACGAGATCAAAGGCTCCCCCTCTTCATTACCTTTTAGCTGATTAATCAGATGTTTTGTTTAAAGTTGATGAGTAAAGTTTGGGTTCTGGAGAGGTGATTTTTTTCCCGCTGTTAAGTATTTGGATCGAAAATACGTTGATTTAAAAATCCAGTTCGCGTTGAACAATATACTCTGCCGCATTAATTTGTCCCTAAGTTAATTTGAGTTCGTTTACTTGGTTGGTGTCGAAAGAGATGCCACATTAAAGGGAAAAGTGAAACGTGAATCAAATAAAACCATCATCCCCTATAATAGTTGAGCAATGAACCAAAACTTGTTACAAATTTGAAATCGGTAACACGAGGTCTTGTCTGATGGGCGCATTCCCAAGCGGCCTTCCCTTTTCATTCCCAAACAAACCTAGAAACAAACTCGATGTCCGCTAATAAGCTGGAATCGAAATCAAAACACGCATTTAGTAATTAACCATTTTTAAGGCATAATATTACTTTCATACGATTGGTAAGAAAAGCATCTTAATACCACTGATCAGTGTTGGCAGTGGGCCCCATACCTTTGCTTTATAACATAGCTCGCTCCACCTGCTTCAACAATGTCGATTTTGTTTTCCCAGTTTAAAATGTTTCGCCAGCCTGCCACAAAACAGAGGCCAACATCTGCTTAAATATCTCAATCACCGCTGGAAGACAGGCCGCTGGAAGTTAATATATATATATATATACAGTCCTCAGAAATCTGAAAAATTACACAAACCCGCTGACCAACAAATGTAGAATGAAGGGTGCCCCCAGAAGCCAGCTTTCAGATAGTATTCCCCTCGTACTGCGATGGATATTAAATGGATCCGCGGTGGATATATCACTAATCTTAATATTACAGTGCTACGTGTGTACATACGTGGGGGAAGGGGAAATCATACAAAGCTAAAATGAAAAGCCTTGTGTGAGAATGCCAATATTTTTCAGCGCTGAAAATCTGATATGATTTCCTGTCCTGTAGCTTAGCTTTTTGGCCAAAGTTCTGCACTACATTTGACCTCTTAATTTACATCGCTGGATGAGGAGTCACGTGTAACGCGTAAATAATATTAAGATTACAAATGTCGAGACGTTGTGACTTCAAACTTTGTTCCAGGTTGGGTTACGTAGACACCAGTTGTTGTTTTTTTCTGTTTGTTTTTTACCATTGGTTCTTGTTCAGTCTTAAAATGAATAGCTTGTCAGGGACTCGATACCACAGCAGCAGGCCTAGAAAAATCCCATTTCATCTGCGATGGGTTGCAATAAAGATAAAGCAGCGGGGAGTGTGGGTGGCCCTGTGGACAAACACTGTTCAAAGCGCCTGAAAATGGAAAGATTGACTCATTTCACTGAATAAAATATTCAGGAAAAACGTTTTCAGTTCTGTTGTTTATTAATTTGTTGGGTTCGATGGGGAAGGAGCTGAGTGGAGTGTATGGGGGATGGGGAGGGAGGAGATGGGGGAAATTGGGGAGGGGAGAATTGGGGAGGGGGAATTGGGGAGGTGGGGGAAATTGGGGAGGTGGGGGAAATTGGGGAGGTGGGGGAAATTGGGGAGGTGGGGGAAATTGGGGAGGGGGAGGTGGGGGAAATTGGGGAGGGGAGAATTGGGGAGGGGGGAATTGGGGAGGGGGGGAATTGGGGAGGGGGGGGGAATTGGGGAGGGGGAGGTGGGGGGAATTGGGGAGGGGGAGGTGGGGGGAATTGGGAGGGGGAGGTGGGGGGAAT